>NC_057802.1:579018663-579019406 GCF_018294505.1 Triticum aestivum | reverse complement strand
GAAACTAAAATTATGTAAAATTGATGCAACTAAAATTATCGAAGTATTTTCTGTTCAAAATCATTAAAAGCAAAAGGAATTTTCATAAAGAACTTTTTTTGTTAGAAACTTTAATAGCAAAAAGAATTATCATAAAATGAAATAAATAAGTAATTAGAAACAAAATAAAATAAATAAGTTTTTTGTTGTAAGTAGAAACAAAAGAAAATAAATAAAGCAAAAAAGAAAACAAAAAAGGCAAAAAATAAAAAATATGCCACCTACTGGGCCACCACGGCCTGAATACGACTAGAAACCCATCGATGGGCCAGGATTCAGGCCCGCAGAAGGCCCAGTAGGCCCATCAGACATAGCAGTGACAATTAGGCCCGTAAGCCTGCAATGGAGAGGAGCTCGAGAGGGGTGCGGCAGTGGGGCTTATAAACCACTGCGCGCCCCTCTCAACTAGCGAGGTGGGACTAAACTTTCGACGCGGGCACAGCAGCACAAGGCCTTTGGTCCCGGTTGGTGGCACCAACCGGTACTAAAGAGGTGCATTGGTGCCGGTTCGTGGCACCAACCGGGACCAATGCCACCCATTTAGTACCGGTTGGTTCCACCAACCGGGACCAAAGGCCGCCGCTTCCCGCCCTTTGGGCTGCTGAAAAGAGGCCTTTTTTCCCGGTTGGTGGCACCAACCGGGACTAAAGGTCGCATTCGTCCCGGTTGCTGTCACGAACTGGGACCAATGCTTCGTCTATATA
>NC_057802.1:579005718-579018376 GCF_018294505.1 Triticum aestivum | reverse complement strand
AGTTTATTTTTAGTAAGAACTACTTTATTTTATATATTTATAGTAAGTGCTTAGTAGTTGAACTAGTTGATTAATTAATAAAACTACTTTATTAAATTTTACTATATATAGAAGTAGTTTATTTTTAGTAAGAACTACTTTATTTTATTTATTTATAGTAAGTGCTTAGTAGTTGAACTAGTTGATTAATTAATAAAACTACTTTATTTTATTTATAGTAAGTGCTTAATTAGTAGTTGAACTAGTTGATTTAACAAAACTAGTTTATTTTACTATAGAAGTAGTTTACTTTTAGCAAGGAAATTAATAGAACTAGTTTGCTTTTTTAGTTAAAGCAATTATTCCCGCATCGACGTCGACGATGCCTATCCCGCATCCTCGTCGTCGAATCAGCGGAGGAGGCCGGCTTGATCAGAGGGGCCATGTCCGGGACTGGGCTCCGCCGGGCTGGTTTTGGGAGGTGCTACCTTCCGGTGGGCGTAGGTTGGTGAGGAGCCAGCTCGTCGTTGACCCGATCCTTGTTTGGTGGCGGTCGCGTGGGCCAGTGACGGTGCCGAGGCTTCCGGACACCGCGGAGGTGGTACGTCACCGTGTCAGCGAGGAGGACCAGCACGTCCGTCGCTACATGGTTGCGTTGGAGGGCAGATTCGACAATACCTGGCAGGTTCTTCAGGGATCTCACCGGAGCTATGATCCTGTGATGGTTCCGTCCCTTTGGGTGTCCACCGCCCGCGCCGATATCCGTCGGGCGCTACAGTTCTAGCTGTACTAGCGATGCTATATGTATGATAGTATTCGAGGTGTATTAGTGATAATATTTGACGATGAGGGTATGCTTGTCACCATGGATCTTGGTGATCCTGACATCGAGCAAGACAATGTGGACATTTGGGTCCTTGTTGATACGCCTCCAATTCTACCGCTATGTGAGTTTCTCAAACATAGTTATTAGCTAATTTATATGTTCATTTCAAAATAGTTGACAGCTTATTTTTATTGACAGCTTATTTTTATTGTTCAAACAATGTGCGGAATATGGTAGACAGAACCTACTACACCGATGGCTCTGAGTTAACTTATAAGGAGAAAACTCATCTGGTCAGATTTTGTACTGATTTTGAGAATTACAATATCTATTGTAAAACTCCTCCACATTATGGTCATACGTGCCACTAGTGCACGTGTTGAACTACGGTAACTACTATGGAGATACCCTAGTAAGATTTCTTACTATTACAACATCCGTGCATCTTTTGCATACTTCTAAAACTAGTACATCATTGCTAACTATGAAGTTACTACTATGTTTTCAACAGATAATCCCAGAGGATTGTGTGCCTCATTTGATGTATCAGAATGGTAGCCTTGATGTTTTGAACATACAACCAGGTCATCCTACGAATCTCAACTGTCCATACCGGATTTCTAAAAGAAGTGGAGACATGCAAATCAAAGAATGGAAAAAATGTATGGACAGTCGCAAGGAGGTTCTTGGAAGCAAAAGGAAGCGAAGCGCAAGAATTGGAGACAGGATGATCTCCATTCCCCATAATGGAGATTCAGGGTCTATATTGTTTTATGCCATTTTACCTTAAAGAGGGTATTTCGGTCCTACCTAATACTGATGATCATGTGCTAAGAACAATTAAGTAGGGCTGGTTCGATGACTATGAGGACGATGATCGTATGACTTGTTATTAATAATGAGTAAAAGTGTGTATGATGATGATTAGTAGGACTTGTTATTATATATGATGATGCATGATGCGCGCATGAAGAGTTATTATATATCAGCGGGTGAAATGAACATGGATTGGATTGAAGTGAAGGCAACATGCATGTGGTGCATGTCGAAAGTAGTACAATCCAAACTTGATCAAGTTAGGATTAGTATTACTTTCGACATGCACCACATGTTGCCTTCACTTCAATCTAAGCCACGTTTAGGCATAGCAGTACATAGCGTTGGTAAACCAAGCACGGAGATATAAGAGAGGACAATTCTCTCTAATAGCTACCTAATAACAACCTAAATTAACCCCCAAAACCCCTAAATCAGCCCCTTTCAAAAAAAACAAAAACCACAGCTCCAGTCAGAAGCTGACGCGTGGATGCCTATTGGTCCCAGTTGGTGTCACCAACCGGGACCAAAGGCCCCCCTGCCTGGGCTGGCCGCAGCGGCCACGTGGAGGACCTTCTGTCCCGGTTCATGTAAGAACCGGAACTAAAGGCCAAGGCATTAGTAACGACCTTTTAGTCCCGGTTCACAAACCGGGACAGAAGGCCCTCACGAACCGGGACAATAGACCCTTTTTCTACTAGTGCACACACACATCCTTTCAACAGAAAAAAACACGTAGACATCCCACGCCCAACACCCTTATAATCTACA
Organism: Triticum aestivum; assembly: GCF_018294505.1. Classification (NCBI taxonomy): domain Eukaryota; kingdom Viridiplantae; phylum Streptophyta; class Magnoliopsida; order Poales; family Poaceae; genus Triticum; species Triticum aestivum. The sequence goes on along the minus strand of NC_057802.1, from coordinate 579,015,984 downwards.
AAAAAAATCACAATCCATCAAACATGAACACGTCCACTCTAAAAAAAACATGCACACGTCCCACGTCGCATACATACCTATAATGTCCTTCTTTTGTTGGTACTTTTTTGCGGGTATGTAAAATGTCCTTAATCCATGAAAGAAAACGAAAATAAAGGTACACATACAAATGTGTAACTCTAAACATCTTCATCGTCGAAATCTGTCGTTCCATCTCACTTCCCACTAATCTCGCACGTATCGTTCATTTCTTCATGGAGACGTGTTCGGGGGAGACAAATGGGCCACATGCATGGTGCAAGACCTAAGGAGAAGATCACATCATAGGCTACTCGTGTCGAGCAGATGCAAGCATGGTTTCTCCACTGAGAGAATTACAGTCTACTCGTATTTTGTTGTTTCTAATGCATGCCTTCCACCTTTATAAGACCATATCAGCCCAATCTTCAGCCTATGGTTTCAGCATATCATTCTCAATGCAGACTACCAGGTGACTGGGTGGATAGGCGCATTACATGTCGTCCTGATGATCCAGACTTTATACTCTGGACACACGATGGTCCATCCCACGACCCTTGTATCGATTTTTGTCGCCCTCCCGAAGAATAAATTGATAGAGCACCCAACATGTAGGAATAACATTGACCTCCTTGGTGCATGTTCGAAAATATGCATATGTACTCATGCGCAGGCACATGACTTGAGCTATATATTGATCAAATGCAAGTTTTACTATACTCACACCAGACCAATAAACTTTGAATTACGAAATCTAATTCAGATTCAGAAATGATAAAGAAGTAATTGATGGGCTCACTAGAAAAAGGAGAAATATGCTAGAAAATCCAACAAAAAATAGAAACATCCCATAATTTATTTAAAGACCTTTTTTAATTAAAAAAACATAGCCCTTGAATCTTCGTAAACTGGTGGACCCTAAGAAAATAACATAGTCGTCAACATATTGATCAGGCATGCAGGCACAGATCCTTTCAACAGAAAAAAAATGTAGCCTTCACGTATCCATTAGGCACATACACATCCTTTCAAAAAAAAAATCCCACGTCCCATGTCCTTTATCCAAGAAAGAAAGAAAAAAGAGAAACGACCTCACATAATGATCAGGCACGCACACACACATCCTTTCAATAAAAAAAACACACGTAGACATCCAACACCCTTATAATTTGTGAACCAACCTGTGGTTGGATGGTTAGAGGGCAGTGGTATCCCCAGCCCACCAGGGTTCAAGTCCTGGTGCTCGCATTGTTCCTAGATTTATTTCAGGATTTTCGGCGATGCGCTTTCAGTGGGAGAAAGCATTCCCGTCGCCGACGAGGCCCCTACGGTGACTTCGTAAATCTCAAAATGATATGCTGACTCGGTCTCTCGGAGATGCTCACAGGGGTAGGGTGTGCATGTATGCGTTCATAGGGGTGAGTGTATGCGCGTATATATGAGCGCTTGCGTCTGTACCGATGTTAAAAAAACATCCTTATAATCTACCAAAAAAAAACATCACAATCCATCAAATATGCACATACAATGTCCTTAAAAAGAAAAAGAAAATAAATTAAATTAAAGGTATGCATACAGATGTGTAACTCTAAACATCTTCATCCTGGAGTCTGTCATTCCATCTCACTTCCCGCTAATCCTGCACGTATTGTTCATTTCTTCATGGAGACGTATTCGGGGGAGACAAATGGGACACATGCATGGTGCAAGACCTAAGGAGAACATCACATCATAGGCTACGTCGAGATGCCAGCATGGTTTCTCCACTGAGAGAATGACAGTCTACTCATATTTTGTTGTTTCTAATGCATTCCTTCCACCTTTATAAGACCATATCAGCCCAATCTTCAGGCTATGGTTTCAGTATATCATTCTCAATGCAGACTACTGGGTGACTGGCTGGATAGGCGCATTACACGTCGCCCTGATGATCCACATATTATAATCTGGACACACGATGGTCAATCACTCGACCCTTGTATCGATTTCTGTCGCCCTCCCGAAGAATAAATTGATAGAGCACCCAACATGTAGGAATAACATTGACCTCCTCGGTGCATGTTCCACAAATACGCATATGTATCAAAATATAAACCGATGCACCTTAGTATACACATGAAATGCCCTATATTCCGATAATAAAATGTGTAGAACCATCCAAATAACTAGCAAAACACCACATGCTAGGTATGTTTTTCTCATCTTCTTGCTCCTAATAATAACCATCTTCATACCGGAGAACCTTCGAATTTCTGCTATGTGCACATACATCTAAAGCACATACTTACAAATTTGAAAAATTAAATCAGGAACACATAATTACAATTGTCAATAATCTAAAAGAAATACCCGGTATTTTATAGCAACGAAAATATTCTTATTAATAATTAGACGGACTAATAAGCTAACCTCAGGTATTGCAGCGACGTTCTTACTCCTTCGACTTCGTATAAATAATATTTCGTCCCATCTTTAAGACGTTGGCCCTAAATGTTTTGAACTATTATGGTCATCTTTTTGAAGACCAAGGGGGGTAGATAGGGGCATACAATTAATTGAATGTTTGGGATAATAAAATAAAGAGCCTTTTCACAAATTACTATCTCTCATATCTATATCATAAATTCGACGGGCAACAGATGTACCAAAACGTACTATATCAATGTTGATTAGCAAAAAAAAAATTGTTCCAACATTGGAAGCGGGTATTCATGAAATTTTATATATGTAAAGGTCATCACATTTGGTTCAAATTATTCTTTAGACAAATCAAATAATATGATCTTATTAATAAACTTTACAACGTTCTAGCCCGCGCATCGAGCGGGCCACTTTGCTAGTTTTACTAAAAAGCAATATATACACAAATACAAAACGATGCACAAATCCTCATGTTTCTGAGTATTGATTAGTAGGACTCAATACTTGAGGGCGTGTCATCTTTGATTATTATTTTTGTTTTCTATATAAAAGTTGGATCAGATTGTATATGCACACTAGAATCTTAGAGCAAGCATACCATTTTTTAGGACCAAGCATATACGTACCTTTTTCAGAGGAAGATAGAAACATAATTATTTGGATTATTTTGTATTGCCATGCCGAAAATGAACAAGAGCATAGAGCCGCAGACTTAGGCTGTGTTCGATAACCCTCCACTCCTCCACTTTACGGAGCGGAGCGCGCGGATTACCGTTTTAGCTGCTCTACAAATTACAACTGCATGTCGCTCTGCTCCAGAGCGGATTTACAGAGCGGAGGTAGTCCGAACAGGCTCTTACACTAGTGTGACTACGATAACTAATCTATTGATCGTGCAGACTAGGTGTTACTAGTTTGGTTGGTGTCCTTATATCTGCACGTCCGGTGATCAGGGGCTTACCCATTGTTCAATCACAGCCCACAGAGGTGTACAGGCCACCGGGTCTAAGAACTTCTGTTTCTATATGTCATGTATCCTATATACCTAAAAGAGTCATGTTAAGTAATTTATCTCAACATACTCGACGAGTATGTCAGATCACCATGCAATTATGGACATGATAAGGCCCATCTCGACATGCAACCATGGATTGGAAAAGACACACCACCACATGCAACCCTGCATGGGATATTTTTTCATTCTATTATTCTACTTATAAATAAATATTTTACAACTATACATAATCAAATATAATACGTTATAATAAGCCGTGTGTATTTTTCAATTTGGCTCACATGTTATTAGTTAAATATTTATATTTCACATAATCAAATCTCATTGAAATATATTACATCTGATTCACGTAGTAACGCGCGAGGTATCATCTTGTATAGTATGGTGTGTGACACCCCATATTTAAGTGAGGAAAACGAGTGATTTACGTGTGGGACACCGGGTCTTTTTTCTGGTATGTCCGCCCCTGACTGTGATACAAACGAGTCACCGAGAAAAAAAAAGGATCAACATCGCTGGTTTTTTGTAAAAAAAAACATTTCTCATCATCGCTCGTTGTATCAGTGTCTAAAACATCATGTAAAATTATCAACTAAAAATATGTATAATTATCACGTAAAAATAATAATCATATGTATATAAAATAGAGATCAAAATCACACAGCCTTAGAAATGTATAATTATCAACTAAAAAGATGTATCAGTGTCTAAAACATCATGTAATTTGCAATGATGAAGGTAAATGGGAGGGGGAAGTCTGCATATAAGATTAGAAAAAAAGCAAACCATTTGGACACACTAAACATAATGCCCTCGTACACTAATAGAAAACAGGGCTTTGGTTGGGGCCTGGCCAGCCCGGTTCAGTCATGAACCGGGACCCATGGGGGCATACGTCCCGGTTCGTCCGCCCAGGGGGCCGGCCGTGCCTCGTGGGGCATCTGTCCCGGTTCGTCTAGACCCATTTGTCCCGGTTTCAGGCACAAACCGGGACCAATGGTCCTTGCTCCTGGCCCACAGCCATTGGTCCCGGTTTGTGGCTGGAACCGGGACTGAAGGGGGGCCTTTAGTCCCGGTTCCTGCCACGAACCGGGACCAATGAGTTGCCTATATATACCCCTTCGCCGCAGCAGAGCAGTCCACACTGCTCTATTTTTTCTGGCCGGCGAGGGGAGAGCTTTGTGGTGCTCTAGCTCACCTCCTATGCACATGCGGTGTTCGATGAAATGCCCGAGCCACACTAGTTAAGCTTTCTCCTCTCGAAGCTCGACCTCCAAGCTCCATTTTCTTCGAGATTTGTCTAGGTTTAGCCGTCCGTCACGCCCCGTCCCCATCTTCACCGCCGTCGATCGCCCATGCCGATCTCGTCGCCGGCACCACTGTGGTGAGCCTCTTGTTCTTATCTTCTTTCTGAAAGAAAAAAATGTTACTTTAGATAGATACTTGTCTAATTTTCTTGTTTTTATTATTGCTTGTTATTATATAGTGCGATGGTTTTGGTATCTGCCGTGGATTTGTCACGGCAGATGTCCTAGTGTGAGGACTTAGTCGTGAGGCTGACGCATCTATGTGGTAGCTTGAGAGGGGTTGAGTGGGACGAGAGACGCAGGGCGGATCAACACACAAGACAAGGATTTAGACAGCTTCGGGCCCCGGGAAACATCATCCGGTAATAGCCCTACATGCTGTTTGTGGCTAGGTCTCATTATCATCACGAGGGAATCGCCGTAAACCAGCTCTTTGTGTCTAGCCCTAGGGATTGTTTCTTCTTGCTTGTCCCTCTTTGGGGAGCCCTGCCCCTCCTTATATAAGTTGAAGGGGCGGGTTACATGTAGAGTCCAGCTCGGACTTAAGACTTAACTATTCTGACTTCTCTTCATGGGCTTCTTAACATCTTGGGCTTCATAACGTCTCGGGCTTCATAACGTCTCGGGCTTCATAACCCCTGGCAACCCAGTTATCACTATCTGCCGGGTTATGACTGTTGCCAGTTTACGATGGTCTGCCGGTTTATGATGGTCTGCCGGTTTATGATTGTCTGCTTAGTTATCAACTGACTTAACTCCTGCCGGGTTATCATCTGACTTAACTCCTGCCGGGTTATCATCTGACTTAACTCCTGCCGGTTTACCACCTGCCTTAACACCAGCCGGTTTACCACCAGCCGGTTTACCGTCTGTCTTAGCCATCTGTCTTAACTGTCCGCCGGTTTACCAAGTCCCAGCCGGTTTACAACTCCGGCCGGGTCATACCGTGGGGTATATCCCCGACATTAGCCTCCAGTTTAATTTGGATTTATCCATGTTAAACTGATCCCGAGCATCTTTAAATCCTTGTCATTTCCTTCTAGAAAATCCGGGTCAATAGGCCAGCTTCATAATCAATTTGCTGACATTGGTTTGTCACAGAGAAATATTGTGAAGAATAACTTCTTTGACTCAGCTCCCAATGCTTAACAAAAATATTGGTCTTTGAAACACTCATCTGATCTTCAGCCGGTTTAAGAATGTAGAACTTGCCGGTTTACCCTACAACAAAACATGTCAGTAGACACGCTTTTTCTAAGACGCTTTTATATTCGTCCCTATACCAGGAAGCATCTATTATGTAGACACGCTTCTTGAGACGATGTATAGAACGCCACAAAGCTTAACCTGTTGGGTTATCACATTTATTAATTTTACATGTGTAAATAGGTAGAGACAATTTTTGAGATGTTTTATAGAATACATAGAAGAGTTTAACAATGAAATAATAAAACCAAATAAAAAATGGGCCGAACATGGAAATTACCTGGCCCATCTCTGCCCACGAACGGAACAAAATCTCAGTGCGTGCCCTCTTTCTCCCTATCCCACCGCCACGACCTTCCGCTGCCCACCTTTGGCGCCGTCGGGCTCTCCTCCTACCCCTGTGCCGCCTACTCCCCCTGTCAATCTCCACCGCGGCCGACTGGATTCTCCTACACCCGTGCGCCGCCTAGCCCCCCTGCCAGTATCCACAGCGGCTGGCTTCCGTTTTCGTCCACTATGCCGCCGCCGGGCTACCTCCTCCTGCATCCTTGCACCGCCTAGATCTCCACTGCAGAGGGTATTCCATCTACTGCCCCGCACCATGCTCTTGCCCCATTCCATTGCAGCTTAATCATATGAGGTGATGGCCTCCCGTACCCTGTTGGACCAGGGCAAGGAGAAGACATCAGCGGGCCACCATCAGCAACACTGTACTTTAACTGCAACGTCGTCGGTATCTTCACCAACACATAGTCGAGTCAGTGGTAATCAATCAATTCCCTTGCTTAATTTCAGCAATCATCATGTTTGGATTGCCTTGTTTAATATCAGCAATCACCATGTTTGGATGTTCATGTTCATGTTTAATTTAGCAATCGATTCCCTTGTTCAATTTCAGAAATCACCATGTTTGGATGTTCACATCTAAAATTAAGACAACTTATAGTTGATGTTCATGTTTGGATCTGTTCGGTTTGCATCTGATACTAATGGTATTATGTAGCAGTCACTGGTTAATATTCTTTTTGATGTGTTAGCTGGCATGTATAATCACGACAGATTCATGACCATGCTATATACTGATGATATATTCTTAACGAAGTCTGCTAAAGGTAGTTTTTACCATATTTTCGAACCTAACCGATATGTTCGGATGCACTGAACTAAGGTTTGCCTTTGACTTCTTTCGATGAATTTCTGGTTGTCCTGGTGAACATGGAGACACTTAAATTGCTTTAATTGGATTCTGGAGTGAGCTCGCTGCCCTTCTCCTCAGAGAGAGACATACCATTCGTCCAAAAGTATTAAGCATTGGATGTAAAGTGAATTACCCACTCGGTACTAAAACAATATGTAGCATGTATTAAGCTGAATCATGCTTATAACACTGAAGAACATAGTAATTTCCAAAATGCAAGTAAGAAGCTGCAGTTTTGCAGGGTTTTTGATTAAAAATCTACAAGTGCCACTCACCTAAGTTGTGTTTTCAGCTCATCCTACCCCACGTCAGTAAGGCAAGTGGTAGCATATCCTGAAAATTTCTTTTTCCGATTGTCTAAACACATGCAACAACTAATTGACGTCTTGTCAGGTTTGTTACGGAGTCCAACTTGTAAATTGTACTTTCACCAAGGGAGTTTTGCTTGTCAGATACATAATTTAACATCAGTGTTTGAACAATCATTGGATGAAACAGATTAGAGCATTTTGGTTTTGGTCCTTCGCAGGCGGCCAGTAGGAAATTCAGCATTCAGAACAATTCTGGCTGAAGTACGGGTGTAAGCTTTTTGCTGGTGTGGTTCTTTGCATGCAGCTACAATTTTAGTTATGGTTTTAGTAGTAGTTTAGGAGCACACAGTCATAATGCTTCATTATAGTTTATGGTAGCTGTCTTTTTTCCGTACTAATCCAGGGCACAACCAAAGTGTACTTGGTTGGTTATGGTACAAGACATTGGACACGGATACAATATTTTTTATACTTTGCACGTGGTTTGTGAAGATTGTATTATAGCTGCATTGACAATATTTTAGGCTGAAAATATCTGCCCGCTAAAATGTTGTCTAGGTTATGGTGAAGCCATGGAGAAGAACACACAGTTCAACATATGAGGGATTATTTTTGGAAGTTAGTAGTATGCTTGCACAAGAAACGAACGAACTTAAGGTAAGCCTCGTTGATTCTTCTTCTGACCAAATGGGACACACAATCTGTCCTAAATATTGGAGTGGAAAGACTGGAAGCAATTATAAATTCTTCTGAGAATTTTGACAATTCTCTTGGTGGCATAATTTCAGAGAAGGATCAGCTTGCTGAGAAATCACCTATTAAAGAGTTTGCCTTGCAAAAAATCTGGGAATACATCAGGTCCAGGAACTTATTTATTTTTTGCAAATCTCTATACTGTTAGTTCATGCGCTATATAATGTTCATGTTCTAATTCTCTCTAACTACTATTGCAGGTCAAGGAAATTAGGAATGGTAAGGAGGCAAGGATTAGTTTCGTGATCATGGAGAATCTTTTATTTGGTCGTAACATATTGCGTAGATATGATCTGAAGGGTGCTCTTTTCTCATGATATGCTGCTGATCAATCAAATCCCAAGAGTGTATTGTTGGGTCAAAATTTTATTGAAGACATGCCTACCATGCCTATCCACATTAAAGGAAAAAACCAAAAACTTCCTGGAATGTGCTCTTTGGAACGATACGTCCTCTTTATGTGTAAGTGTGCCCGTTGTTTCGTTTTCATCGACTTCATATGCATTTGGGCGTATGCTTATTACATTAGCTTACAAGTTCCATCTCTTGTGTTTCCAGAGCATGAATTTCATGGATTACTCCATGTTAGTTGGAGTGGACAAACAGAAGAAGGAATTTGTATTTAGAATAAAAGATTACTTGAGGCAATATGCCTGGGACAAACAACTAGAGTCGTGGGTGAAGACATACCTTGTTATTTCCAAGAATCTATCTCCAACAGTAATCTCACCGAAGGAGTACAAATTAAGATTCAGGGCATTTATGTCTCAGTATTTCAAATCAGTCCCAGATGCTCGAGTCTTGAGGCATGATTGTTTGTAATGTTGGTAGATGAACTTATCTTGAATTCTTGAATATCGTTCATGCTGCCATGGTCCTTGTCTTACTGAAAAATATGGCTTAATCCATGTTTAGCATGCGTAAAACGTTGGATGTGTCCAGCGTTAAGTTTGCTTCTGTTCATTTTTGTGGTGTGTGTATCATGGTCCATATTGTTTCTCGGCTGTTGTACATAACATTAGGACTGAAGATACCCGCAAAAGGAAAATCAATGGTGATCGACATGCACATAACCAAAGATATGTTCTTTGTTGATGATCTAGCTACCAAATTTTGAACCCAAAAAAAGTGTCCAGAATTTGATGAAATCTTGACACAATGACAGGCATATGATGACTATTACTCTCGGAAATTTTCATCAAATTTGGAGTCATCTTTCCAATGAATTGTCAATTCTTTTGAACCAAAATTTGGCCTCAAATTTGAACCAAAAAACAAATTGTCCATATGATGATCAGTATCCTGGGAAATTTTCAATTGTTTTTGTTGAACCAATTAAAAATAGAATTTTACAAACAAATATAGCCCTATTTGGCCAAAAGTTGAACACATAAAAGTGTTCAATGCGAGTGGTTTCGAAGATGAGGATTGTAAATCAATTGAGGGTGCAATTTGTCATCCAACGGGGTACCCCATCGGTCCGCAAACTGGCCCATTTGTCCATTTTCCCGCAAATTAATCGCAAACTAGGGGGGCTTTGTCGGCATACCAATCGCTACCACCTACGCGTTCGCCACCCTAGTCCCACACAAAACCATCTCTGCGTGAAGCGGTTGCCACACATTCATGCCTGTCACTGTCACTCCATAGCATAATTGATTCCGGTCAGAGCGACGCGACGTGACCGGACGAGCACGCGGCGCGACTTCAATGACAAGACGGCGACCGAGAAGCCTACTCAAGTCGTTGTGTCGCATTGAAGCCGGTTTTCCATGGCTTTTTGTCCCTTCGCCTGGTCTGGTCACGTCTATTTAAGCGGGGTTCCAATGTCGTCCTCACCGCTTCACATACAAACACCGAGTTCGTCCGTCAGATGGAGCTCATGATGGAGCAGTTGCCCCTGGGGCCGTTGTCCAGTGCCTCCTTGGGCGCTACCAGCACGTGAAGGAGGGGATGCCCTCGTCGTCGTGCTACCGCGCATGTGAAGAAGGAGCCGGCGTCGTGGCCTCTCTACCGCGTCCATAAGGAGGCACAGCC
>NC_057802.1:578968368-579005425 GCF_018294505.1 Triticum aestivum | reverse complement strand
GACGCCGCCATCGCCGCTACAATAGATCCACAAAGCCGCGATGGCCACATCGACCAGACAACATGGCCACCTCGTCGGCCGTCGAGGAAGAAGTGTTGTCGATGATCGTGATGATGTGTGATCGCCTCCTCCACTACCTCGGTGGCCACAATGACCACGAATCCTCGTCGCCGCAGGCCATCATGTCGGCCGAGGATAGATGCGGATTTGGGCCCTAGACAGACCAGGCGGCGGCCTGGGGTGTGAGGCCCATATCCTTTGATGACTGTAGCAAATATTGTAGCTATAGTGCTACAACCAACAAAGGCTGCTTGGGGCCATGACCATTCCTGGGTCCGCCATTGGCGGAGGACAGGGAGGCTAGGGAGGCAGGGGCGGCGCAACACAGTGCGTCGCTCCATGTTCATCGTCCGACAAGGCACCTACCTGGTTTCGCGCAGACCCAACCTCGTGGAGGCCTAGAAATGCGACCAGTCTCTCACCACCGCGGAAGCGGAGCGGCTCCTCCACGAGCGCCAGACGGCGGCCCGACATGGCTATTGCGCCCCTGCACCCTTCCGTCGCTGGAAGGGTTACTCCGACGACGACACAGTGGCGATGTAGGTGCGGCCGACCAGGGTGGCCACGTGTACGAGGTCACCGTCCTCTACAAGCTAGTGTAGGTCTTTTTAGGTTTTGGTTGAACAGATGAGATATCTGCTATATGTAAATTAAGTCCGAATTTAAATGAATTTCGTCTTATATGCATGAATATCGTCAATTTTTTTCAAATCCTCTATGAAATGTATGCGGGCACAGTTGGATGACTAGATACAATGTCGCCGCCGACAAATACAGTGTCCGTTTAGCGGTCAGCATCGGAGATGCCCTTATACACAAGAATCCCCTTTCACAATATGATATGATGGAATTCTATTTTTGTGGGGGAAAAATCATTTCACAATGTATATGGAAATAATAAAAATAGATTCATTGGGGGTAATTATTTTGGCCTTTGGCGCCATATTTTCCATTTGCCGCCAAACAAATAGCATACCAGCGCTCTTATTATTGAGAAAAAAAATCTTCGTAATATATACTCCGCCACGCCGCCCTATCTCCACTTCTCCTCACCCACGCCGCCATCTCTCCACTTCTCCTCTTCTCCAACCTCCTAAATCCCAATCCATTCAAATCCATCTAATCGATCCTCCAATCCGCTAGCCGATGATCTGCATCACCTCAATACATGTGCGGACGACGATCGATTGGCTTGGTGGGCGGTTTGACGGAGGCTCAGCGGGTGGGCGGCCGATTCGAGGCCGTGGAGGTTGGGGGACGGAGACCGGCCGACATGTGCGTCGGGGCGGACGGCGGCGGTTCGGTAGGGCGGAGGAATCATCTGCTACAACGAGCAACATCGTCTTCAACCTACAGGTGGATTAAACAAAGTAAGGACGGAAGTACAACCATCCTGCATAGGGTAGCTGAGCCCCAGGTTCGTACTGGTCCTAACCATTGTGCCGTGCTCTCTCAGGTCTTGGTTTAGAAATTACTCAAATTCTTTGATCTCAAACTCATGGCGTAATTTGATTTCTTGTGGCTTAACCTGTGTAAAGGTTCTACTGTTCGGCTGTGCAAAATGCAGAAGCTCTGCTCCATGTAGGAGCAGAGTAACTAGTAACACACATTGAAGCCAGATCACACATAGTTTTTTATCTGCACATCACGCATAGTTATTAGTAACACAAAACATTCAAAAGCTATGTTGGCAGAACCATTTGGGAAAAGTACCATCACAATTGTTTTTTTAAACTGTTTGGGTGAGCAGTTGCTTTTGTAGTTCTGTAGTTTGTACTAGTGAAATCACTAAACTAGTGATTGTTTCTTTTAGATTGTTCTTGTGCTGCTTTGCAGAATGCCCATGCTGAAAATGTTCTTGCAATGCAGCAATGTGGTCCTGAACCAAGTTTACGACTACACCAAGTCACTAAGCAGGGAAACATATGCTACATATCGAAATGCCAATGACTGTACAAGAGGTTGTCTAATTTTGTGTGTAAGGGCAAGGTAAATGACATTATTATGAAACACCAATCCCATTTTGAGAAGCTCGTTTTAAATATTGTCGTGACACCACAAGCAGATTATAAGTCAAATTTAACCAAGCAATTAAAAATTGTATTGCATACAACAATAACACTGTTTGGCCCGATGGAACCACAAGTCAGTCACACACATATCATTGCTGCTCCAAGAGATATCGTATTCAAAGAAAATAATTAATTAATTTTGAATAGATACATGAGTTGTAATAAAACACCAACCTCGCATAGATGTACCTTTTGATGGAAACCTTGGATAGATGTTGAGGAACACCTGGCCCATGAATATTAGGTGAATTATGTTTTCAGTGTATACTCTTCATTTGTTTGCATGTTGCATTCATGTTTAGTTTTCACAATAAATAATTTTGTAGTAAGACTTTAATCTAATTTGATAGCAAAGTGTGCAGACCAAAGTACGTGTAGAATAAGGCTCCTTAATTAGTGCATGTAAAATAAATCTTCTAAATTATCATTCTTGATTGTCGCTGATCATGTGTCTCCATTCACGTGTATTCCTATCTAATTGCAGAATGCTCATGCTGAAAATAGCAATGCAACCAAGCCATGTGGTCGTCACCAAGTCACTAAGCGGGTACATATAGGCTAGATATCCAAATGACATTGATTGTATAATACATAGTTGATCTAATTCTTTGCGAAATTGTTCCTATTTACTTAAATGGAATCTTCTCGGGATCATCAATAACAAATGTTTAATTTCTTGAAAAACAGGATAAAACTACAGCCATGTTGTATTCTATGAACTTGAGAAACAAAGACAAACTTGTGGCCAAAGAAACTTTAGTGAGTACAGAGAAAACGTGTTTGGAGGAAACATGCTTGGAGTGCAATACATTGCAGTTATCGTTTGCTGCTATACATGTCTAGGAGATGAGAGACTAGTTAGACCATATGAAAACTCCAAACAGTAAGGGATGCTATTGGTTCTATTATTGCTTCGCCTCAGTCATATGTAAGTATGTTTCCATACAAGCATTGTGTGTGCTCCAATCTGCACATGAACAATTATCTTTGTTATTTTTAGGTATAAATAGTTAAGCCAACCACTCCAGCACAACAAAAAAACATTGGTATGAAACATTTCTTATAAAATCACCAAAGAATCACTTATCTTCCACTCCTCTATAAACATATATGTTCATGTTGTTCATCTCTTTTCCAGAGCCATGAGGACTTGAAAAGGGGGTGCATTAAAGGAGCTGGGAGTAGATGGATAGTTGAGGATTTGAAAAGGGGGTGCATTGGAGGAGTCAGGAGCAGTTGATGAATCTATCTTTGAATGAACAAATATTATGGATTATGTATAGATTTTAGGTTCATAGAGAAAAATACTTCTAGTCTATAAGATATTTCTTATTTATTTGCGCCAGCGCATGTTTCTTATGAATGTTTGATATTATTCAGCCGGGAACTCCACGTACTTTCAGAAGAGTTCCTGCTAATTACTGCATTGGATGTTGTTCCTGTGGTTGCTATTGTTTGCAAATGCATCTATGACGTGGAATGATGCCTTCGTATCATGATATTATTTGAACAATCTACATGTGCAGCCATGGCATGATACAGTAATTGAATTTGAAAGAATGGAACAAATTTGAAATAAACCAAATAATATTTGAAGCAAAATATTCCATTTGTATAAAGATGCTTATGTATAGTTAGAGACGAGTATAAGAGGCGAATAAAACTTGTCTATGAGTAGAGACGTTAATTGAATTTAAAATGATAAAACAAATTTGAAATAAATCAAATAATATTTGAAGTAAAATATTCCATTTGTATAAAGATGCTTATGCATATTTAGAGACGACTATAAGAGGCGAATGAAACGTGTCTATGTGTAGAGACGTAATAGAAGCATGCCTAATATAACGTCTCTACATGTAGACACGATTTTGGACGTCCCTAGAAAGCGTCTCATGCCATGTAGGACACGCTCGGCAAACGTGTCTACACGGTTGAGACGGTCCGTGGGGATACGCTCCAAGGACGCTTTACTAAAACGACTCTATAGTTGCCTAGAGATGAAACAATACGTCCATAGGTATGAAATTGAGCGTGTCTAGTGACTGTTTTTGTTGTAAGAATGTAAAACTTTGCCGGTTTAAGAATGTAGAACTTTGTCGGTTTACAAATATTGATGGCACCGGATCATAACTGTTTGTTAACATCAGCTTTTGAAAATATACCTCTTATATGCCTATCACTTGTAGCCCTCAAATCTTAAGAAGGTAACGTAGTAACAGCTGAAGATTTGCTTCAATATGAATGCCACAAGCTTGAAGAAATCCAGGTTGTTCATCTCAATCACTAGTCAGAACTGAGTATTCCACATATGTAGCCCCCAAGTGTCGGGTTGTCATGCTTGCAGCAACCTGGGACTTGTAATTTCCTTATGCTCATAAACTTCAACCAGTGTAGCCCCCAAGGGCCGGGTCATTATGCAAATAATGAGCAGGGACTTTGAAAATATGATCATGTAGGCTTTAACAGCAACGTGTAGCCCCCAAGGGCCGGCTCAGTAAGATAATATTGAGCTGGGACTTTATATATACTTCATTGAGAATAACATTATATGATGTAACTCCCATCATGGGGCTTGAACCCACGTCCACAAGGTTGAGAGCTTTGTGCTTTACCAACTGAGCAGTGGATCCTTCAATAATAGATGAAAATTTGTGTACCTTGAATTGGTGACAGGAGCAATTGGTAGCCCCCAAGGGCCGGCTCATTATGATGTGATGAGTCGGGTCTTCAATAAGACTAATAAAAATGACTTTGCATTAGCCCCCAAGTGTCATGGTGCATGCTTGCAGCGACATGAGACTTGCATATTTGATATAATCTTAAGTTGAATAATGTAGCCCCCAAGTGCCGGGTCGTAAGCCTGCAGCGACTTGGGACTATTCCTTCAATTGTAAAATAAATCATATCCATTGATAATATAATAGCCATTGCTCTAAAGCGACTTTGAAAACCTTAATCATAATACTGGTTACTGATAACCATAATAAAATCCAGCCATGTTGGCTATTTGAAGATTTGAATAATATAATCCAATGATTTGTGAGCGCATGATTCCAACGGCGCAATCCAAATATATACTGGCGACTTATAGTCGAAACCAGACCGGGTTAATAAGCGCTGGATTATAACTTGATCATGTACTGACAACTTGTAGTTGAAAGCCAAGCCGGGTTAATAAACGCCGGTTTAAAAACATCACAAATCTTGTCAAAAGAGAGAAAACTTAGCAAAAGGCGAATAAAAACCCTTGTAGTCGAGGCTTTTCACGGGCTGCCAGGCCCCAAATTCGAGGCTTTTCATGGGCTGCCAGGCCACTGAGTTAAACCATTTCACAAAGCCTTTTAAGATGGTCCTCAATCCTTAACCAATCATCATTTTAACTTGACAAGTTCAGGGTCTTTATTTTAGAGTAACTTGTCAAAGTTCGAAGGGTCATACCAGGTTTACCTGGGCGGAGTGACTTACTTAAATAGGCAGGTTAAGCCGGGGTTTTAGGTGTATACACCAGGCTTCCAAGCCATGGCTTGATAGCCTATTACAAGTGTAGATTCTTAGTTCATTTCGACAGCAAAGAATCCCCAAGTAACATTTTGAGCTGGGCTCGGTGGGTGCCTATGTTTGAGTTGTTGTTTTACAACACCTCTTTGGCCCCGGATTGATTTGGCTTTGAGCCGATCAAGAGGTGTGACTATGGTTCGGATACGACCAAGCCCCCAAGTGATGTTGTGGCATTGCGCCGATCAAGAGGTGTAGCTATAGTTCGGATACGACCAAGCCCCCAAGTGATGTTGTATAAAGCTTTGATAAGCTGAATCAAGGGGTAAACCGAACGCCGCTTTATGAACAGAAGCCCCCATGTGATCAACAATATGATAAGACAATAAGGTGGAATACCCATGTTTGAACTGCGCATCATGGCAACATGTCCTCTTCGGCAACCTTTAACTTTTTGCAAGAGATAGATTCTTCTTGAACCGGCATTTTGGACCGGATATTGAGAGCGTCAGAGCTTTGCAAGAGATAGTTTCCTCTTAAATCGGATTTGACCCAGATACTAAGGGCTTCAGCGTTGTGTGGGAGATGGGATTTCCCTTAAACCGGACCATAAACCGAAAACATCATTGTGAGCCGGAATATTTCTGACGGCCTTTAAATTTTTATCAATATAACAGTAGCCTCCGGGACCGAGTTATCTTTCTCTTCAACGTCCTGGGGCACTTGAATTTGCTGAAACTGGCAAGACTTGCTGAGTCATATCATCGTAGCCCCCGAGTCTTAAGATGACTCAAGGAGTTGTCTTGAGATTCTCCGTACTTAACCATAGCAGAAGGTATATATCATCAGTGTTAATAACGCGATGTAAATCCACAAAAGGTTGAGGTGACTGTGGCGGGTTATAAATAATCCCGTATGAGCCGTGTCAGCAACTCGGCCAATGGTTCCTTCCAATTGGCTGTTTGAAGTTCACCAAACTATAGTGGCAGCGATTTGTGCGCATGTTCGTTGATCCATCCAGTGCAGGCGGCGGCTGAATGATAATTTGCCTCCAATGTATTGGAAGAAAAACCGGGCTACCCAAGCAGTGACTTGCTCATACTCAATAAATAACTCATGCAGACAGGTGCGGCCCGTTGTGTTGATGTAGACCGGGCCGCGAGAAACGGACGGAAAATACGATCGTAAGCATTAGAGGCGGCTCGAAAAGATCAATCGGCCGTGGCGTTGTAAGCCAGCATGGTCAGGCGAGGCAATTGCAGGCACGGTCCCGATGAGTCGAAGTAGTCCGGGCCGCAGGGGCGGCGTCTTGCGCCTACTTGTTCAATGGCAAGCCGGTGCGGACACCTGTGCTTGATGATGCTAACGCATACTCCATAGGCACAGCATGGCACCACCTTAATAATGAATCATTGTCCTGTACATAAAAATATACAGACCAAGATAACTATTCTTCGAAGAATTAAATATGCACCCAAAAAATAAATAAGGCAAATATCACCTGGTATATTTGGATGCTAGGTGATTTCCATGTGATGAAACATCTCTATGGCGGCCCTTTTCGTCGAGCATAAGCCCTGACAATTTTGGTTGGTAGCTTGGCACAGTACCATGGTTTGCACCACCACCCGTGTCCATATATGCTGGACTATAAACTGCTGAGCCTCTGTAATCTGTAGGGGAAAAACAACCGGGCCACCGGGTTGCACTACTGCCAGTGCTGCTTTTATTTTTTGTTCTTCAACAAATACAAGCGCACAGTAGGAAACAAGGCCAGTTCGCAGCAAGGGAGCATCTTGCAGGTGTGTGAGTAGCCGGGTCGGCGTTCAGCCGCGGCGGAAACTGACGCTTCATAGAAACACGCGGGCTAGACATCAGCAATGGATACCAAACCCAGAACACAACACACCGGCAATCTTCAGCTAACACTGCCACTCCTTTTGCGTGATCAGGAACACCATTGATTTTAGTTCGAGGATTTATCCCCACAAGACAATCACCAAGTAAAAAAATGTCCAATGCTGGTAATTGACGAAGAACTTGGATATGGCATTAAACGCCAAGATGCGGTCGTAGCAGACCTGACCAAAGGTTGTTGAGAAAAACTTGGTGGAAAACGTGAAGACCGGCAAGTGCTGTAGGTCTCCATAAAGCGACACCGTGGCTAGCGATTCGCGGCAAGGGCGGCTGACTCTGATAAACCGGACGGCTCTCCAACAGCAGTTCCCCGCAAGGCAATTCAGCACAGCCCCCCACGGCGACTTAACACCAAGGCCAGTGACTCGGAGTGGAGTTGCACGGTGGCGGCTCAGTAGTTTTAGACGCGGCTCAGAGTGAGGCCGCTCCGGCGAGGTTGGCACAAGGCGGCAGAAGACCGGCAACTTGGAGGTGTCTTTGAGCAATAGCCGTGTGACGCTGCGGCGGTTTGAGAGCGATGCCGCGGCGGCCTGCAGTGGTGACTCAAGGCCGCGGTGGGCAGTGGCGGTTCATGGTGGTCGGCAGCGGCTCAAGGTGGAGGAGTTCCACAGCGAGCTACTTAAACATGCGTGGGTGTGGCCGCGGCAGGACGAGCATGAAACGGCTCGGAGGCAGGGCGGTCTTGTGGCAGGGACGGAGGCGCTCAGGCCGCGCCGCGATACAAGAGCAGCAGGAGAAGCACAAGACAGCATGGCGACTTAGCAACAAGGGCCATAGCAACTCGGCGCCCGACAGCGGCTCGCAGGTGCGTTGATGCAGTCCTCGGTTGACTCGGGGGTGCAGCGGCTATGGCGACTTGGAGGAGGCAGCCCGGGGGCGCCAGTTTAAAGCAGCAAGGCCGAGCTTGGCTGTGGCGAGCAGTACGTGGCTCAGAGGCACGTCTTGGGCGTAGAGATGAACCGGCCACATCGAGGCACGTCTTGGGCGGGTCGACGAGGCGCACCCGCTGCCGCGGCGGGTTGAAGTGGCAGCCTGCACCGACGGTGACTCGGGGCCGGCTTGTGGTCGGAACGGCGCGCACGGGAGATCGCAGCGGCGACTCGTGGTTGTGGGGACGAGGCCGGCTTTGCGTGGGCGTCCCGGCTCACAGGTGCAGCAGCAGGCGATGGCAGGGCCCAGGCCGGTGAATCGAAAGTACGGCGGCGCAGTGGCAATTAAACCAGCTCAACCCACGGTTTAGGCAGAACGCCATCGGGTGCATCTTCGGAAGTATTTTCTCAAAGTAGCGGTGATTCAGAGCATAACGGCCAATTCAGCAGTCGGGGCGCGACGACCCAGAGGTAATTGAAGGCGAACGGCGACTTGAGGCCGCACCAACGAAGGTGACTACCCCGCATGGTCAAGCGGAACGACGAGCCAGCAACGGCCCTCGGACGGCGGCGGCTGTCGAGGAAAATCTCGGTGCGGAGAGGGCCGAGGCATAGCTGCAACAACGGCTGACACAAATGGCGGTTTAAAGCGACAACTTGGCGGAGACGGGACCCAGCCAATGCACGCGCGAAGCAGCCGGGTTTGAACCGGGTTTGAGCGCGGATGTGGGGGTTTGAACGCGGATGAGCCGGATTACAACGACTGATGCGGACGGGTTGACGAGGCCGGCGGTTCACGGATGGTGGCTCTTAGTGAAGCTGAGCGGAGGCGAAAGCGGAGATGGAGGTGCCGGACCGCGGCAAAGGCGGAGACCGCGGCAGAGGGACGTCAGTGATTCGGCTGATTGAAACTGTGGTGACGGCTTGAACAGCAGAAGCATAGATGGGCTAGGGCCCGCGGGTGAACTGGCATTAGCAACTCAAGAGGCGGGTGAGCCCGAGGAAAGAGCAGCTCAAGGACACCCCCGGCGAGGCAAAGCTACGGCAGTCGGCCGGCGTTGAAGTGCAGCAGCCTGTCGCGGCGGGTTTCGGCGGCTCGGACGCGGGGGCGATGGCAACGGCGACTCACGGCGCGGGCGGTTTATGGAAACTCCCCGGGGCGGCAATTCAACAATGGTACATGCCAGCTTCTGAGGCTGTAGCCGAGAGCCGGCCGACGGCTCGTGAAGGAACGGCTCTCAGCGGCAACAGCCACGACGCCGTGGCGACTCAGTGCGGAGATTGGCGGTTTAACCGGCCAGACGGTCTGTGGTGAAAGCGGCACGAGGCCGAGGCAAAGCGCGATGGCACGTTGAGGCCACGGCGACAGTGACTCATGGTAGAAACAGTCGACTTGAAACCAAGGTAAACCGGTCTGGCACGGTCAGAGCAATTTTGGTGCGTAAGACTCGTGGTAACCCAGATTTCTTTTTCCCTGAGTGTCGGGGATATACCCCGCGGTATGATCTGGCCGGAGTTATAACCCGGCTAGGACTTGGTAAACCGGCAGGAGTTAAGTCAGATGATAACTGGCAGGAGTTAAGTCAGATGATAACCCGGCAGGAGTTAAGTCAGATGATAACCCGGTAGGAGTTCAGTCAGATGATAACTCAGCAGACAATCATAAACCGGCAGACCATCATAAACTGGCAGACCATCATAAACCGGCACCAGTCATAACCCGGCAGACAGTGATAACTGGGTTGCCAGGGGTTATGAAGCCCGAGACGTTATGAAGTCCGAGACGTTATGAAGCCCAAGATGTTAAGAAGCCCATGAAGAGAAGTCAGAATAGTTAAGTCTTAAGTCCGTGTTGGACTCTACATGTAACCCGCCCCTTCAACTTATATAAGGAGGGGCAGGGCTCCCCAAAGAGGGACAAGCAAGAAGAAACAATCTTAGGGCTAGACATAAATGGGAGAGCCGGTTTATGGTGACTCCCTCATGAGCATAATGAGACCTAGCCACAAACAACATGTAGGGCTATTACCGGATGATGTTTCCCGGGGCCCGAAGGTGTCTGAATCCTTGTTTTGTGTTGCGTCTCTTGATTCCGCTCAACCCCTCTCAAGCTACTACAAAGATGCGTTGGCCTCACGACTAAGTCCTCACACTAGGACAACTACCGTGACAATTCCACGACAGTTGGCGCCCACCGTGGGGCTCGCGCATGGTGGTGTTAAGTTCTTGGAGGGATCTCTCTTAGGGATTAGAGGTTCACAATTTTTTTTGGATGAAGAGCCGGTTTAGTTGTGATCTGTTCACTATTGTAAGTCGCCAAGAGATCAACACCCAAGTCTGATTGCTACTATGTCAACATCAGCGGTTGTTAAAGGTTAAATCCCGAAGCTGTTGACCAAAATTTTCTATTGTTATTTCCGCATCGAGACTCACCGATTCACGGAGAGAAGATTGGACAAGTCACTGCTGCTACTACTCATTACATGACGAAAAGAAGAGGCGATCTGCTACTGTGTTGAACCAAGTAGTGTCTTTTGTTACAATCGGTTATCGGTGACTATTAAGGATTGGATTGACAAAGAAAATGGAAGAGCAAGAAGTTTCGATTAGTGCTCCACGACAAAGGAAAGTCCCAAGAGACTTGTTGTTTTTTGGGAAGGAAAAGTCAGTTAACTAGCACAACAACTCCATGATCTGAAGGTGGATTCGGACGTAGATAGCCAGCCGCAACCCGGAAACAAACACTGGCCACGTATTCAGTCTCAAACCATGCCGCCGGCTCGCCTCGCCGCCGTCTGCTCACGGCCGCCCCGGTCAAGATGCCTTCATGGCTATGCTCCAGCCTCAACTCTGCCATCGAGCCGCC
The DNA here is from genome assembly GCF_018294505.1 of Triticum aestivum. Classification (NCBI taxonomy): domain Eukaryota; kingdom Viridiplantae; phylum Streptophyta; class Magnoliopsida; order Poales; family Poaceae; genus Triticum; species Triticum aestivum. Next base: position 578,994,143 of record NC_057802.1, on the reverse strand, counting down.
CTCCTCTATGTATGAGTCGCCTCCGCTTGGTTTTACTCTGGATTGCTGATTTTGGCTGCCATCTCTGAAGCCTTGCCTCCGGTGCCGGTGCTGCGACCCGCCCTTGTCTACCGTGGATTCATCACTTCGCTGTTGAATAGAGCCGTTGCCCGCGGCTGTGTCCGCTGCGGCCCTTGCCTCAACCTGCCACCGTGCGTTGACCCAGGCTGCTGCCCCTGAAGCCTCATGCTGAACCGGACTCCACCAAGCCACCAACTCTTCGTTTCAGAATAGGCCATTGTAAACCGCCGCAATCGGCCGACCTCCTTCCACGCCTTCACAACGGCTGGTTCTGGACCCCGCTGCCGTGCGCCTCCTCAGCCGTTACTCGCCGTAACCGGCTTCAAGCCATCCCGCCTCGTTGCCAGGAGCTCGCCTCTGCCGCAGAGTCGGCCCTGTCATGTCCACGACGGCGCGTTGAGCCGGCCACACTTCCCTGAGCTGGCCACACCTCCACTCCCGTGGCCTCGGTAACCCGCCGGTCTTGAATCGCCGCTTAAACCACCATCTCCGATCAGTCTCGGATGGAGTCACCACCACGGCACTGAGTCGCCATCATTGCTACAACCCGTCGGCCTTGAATCGCCGCCTCCGCCGCCGGTTCAGTTGCGCCTCTCCAACCCGCCGCCCGTTCAGTCGCGCCTCGCCTCCTCTAGGTCGCCATCACCGACCCGCAGCCGTGTCGCGTTTGATCCGCCGCGTCGAGGATGGACCGGCCGTACCGTCGCGCTTGACCCACCGTGTCGCGCTTGATCCGCCGTGTCGAGGATGGGCCGGTCATGCCCTCGCTTTAACCCGCCGCTACTTCGACACGCCAGCGCCTGATCGATCGCTCAGTCTCTATCACCAAACACCAAGCTGCCGTTGCCACCGGCCGCAGTCATGCTTAAACTGCCTCTGCTGTCTTGAACCGCCACGGCCTCGAGCGGTTTCAGCTACTCCGTCGGGTCGAGACGGCGACCCACTTCTGTGCCTGCCCACGCAGTCTCTGCCGCTTTGACGCCGGCGTCCCTCACTCGTGAACCGCCCGCTCCGGCGCGCCCGTGCCTCTCGCTGCTGTCCGCGTGCGCCGGGTCACTCGCCTGCCCGCAGCCCCGGCCGCTACGTCGATCGCTGGCTCTGCTCCGGGCCGGCTCCATCTCCTGTGCTGCGCCCTTGCATCAGACTGTTCCCAGGCCGGCTCCGTTTCCCACGCCAGCACAACAAGCCTCGGTCAATACCAAACGCATCAGACCACATGCTCTGACTTGGAGAAGGACACGTTATGAGTCAATTGATCCAGCCCACAACCCGAAAAGCGCCGCGGGCGGTTTACTACAGGAAGCTCACGATAAAAGGAGAGGAGGGTTAAACCAGATATGTGTTTGACCTCCATACACATGCATGAAAGCAAAATCAGTTAGTACTGCACGGTACTACTACGGGAACAGAGCAATGAGTCATCATCGCAATGAGTCATCATCTGCTGGTCCGCTCGAACTACATCCAACAACCTCTAGCGATAGCATCCGCGTTCATCCAACAAAAATATACCAGGTGCTATCCTTTCTATATATTTTATCGATACATTTTTATTCTTCTGAGCACCATTACACTGCCATATTGGTGTGTTTATATACAGGTAAAATTATTGTGATATTGCGGGTATAAAGCACGCACTGGCAACGGCCTACAACGGCGTTTTCCTCCGTGTCACTTTACCTGGGGAGCGGACGGCCAGTTCACTCATCCGCACCGGTTTACAACATGGAGGACAACTTGCCCGTCCGCACCGGTTTCTAATGTCGCGACTGACTCATCGTCCGCGCCCGCGGCCCAGTCATTTCCAACGCAGCGGGCTATCATCTCGTCCGCATCGGTTTACAACGCCGCGGCCGGTTCATTCATCTGCTCCCCCAGCCGACTCGCCCGTGGTGATTATCAACTCCGCGGTGGATATTTTCTGGCCTAACACATCAGGTGAAATCCATCCAGTATATTTTTATATTATATATTGCTTTCTTTAAAAAGCAATTACTTCGGCTTGCAAAGTTATCTAATGCAGGACCCTGAACCGCCACATTGGTGAAAATTTAAAGGCCGTCAGAAAATTTCTGGCTTAAAAAGAAGGATTCCGGTTTAAAATCCGGCTCAAGGGAAAGCTGTCTCCCACAAAGCTTTGAAGCTCTCAATATCCGGTTCAAAATCCCGGTTCAAGAAGAATTTATCTCTTGCAAAAAGTTAAAGGTTGCCGAAGAGGACATGTTGCCATGATGCACGATTCAAACATGGGTATTCCGCCTTATTGGCTTATCATATTATTGATCACTTGGGGGCTTGGTCGTATCCGAACCATAGCTACACCTCTTGATCGGCGCAATGCCACAAAGTCACTTGGGGGCTTGGTTGTATTCGAACCATAGCTATACCTCTTGGCTGGCTCAAAAGCCACGACAGTAAGTCACTTGGGGGCTTGGTTGTATTCGAACCATAGCGCTACACCTCCTGGCTAGCTCAAAAGCCACGACAGTAAGTCACTTGGGGGCTTGGTTGTGTTCAACCATAGCCACACCTTTTGGCTGGCGCAATGCCATTACTTAGGGGCCAAAGAGTGTTGTTAAGAACAACTCAAACATAGGCACCTGATGAGCACAGCTCAAAATGTTGCTTGGAGATTCTTTGCTATCGCAATGAACAAAGAAATCTACACTTGCAATAGGCTATCAAGCCGTGGCTTGGAAGCCTGGTATATACACCTAAAACCCCGGGTTAACCTGCCTTCATTAAGTAAGTCACTCCACCCAGGTAAGCCTGGTATGACCCGCCAACTTGACAAGTCAATCCCATAGACCGGCGATTGGTTAAAGATGGAGGACCATCTTAAAAGGCTTTGTGAAATGGTTTAACTCAGTGGCCTGGCAGCCCATGAAAAGCCTCGAATTTTGGGCCTGGCAGCCCGTGAAAAGCCTCGACTACAAGTTTTTCATATGCTTTTGTTTGCCAAGTTTTTTCTCTTTTGGTGACATTTATAATGTTTTGATAAACCGGTGTTCATTAAACCGGCTTGACTTTCAACTACAAGTTGTCAGTACATGATCAGTTATAATCCGGTGTTTATTAATCCGGCCTGGCTTTCGACTATAAGTCGCCAGTATATATTTGGATTGCGCCATTGGAATCATGCGCTTATAAATCATTGAATTATATTATTCAAATCTTTAATAGCCAACATGGCTGGATTTTTACTATGGTTATCAATAGCCAATATTATGATGGAGGTCTTCAAAGTCGCTTCAGCGCAATGGTTATTATTTTATTAATGGACATGATTTATTTTTACAATGGAGGGAATAGTCCCGAGTCGCTACAGGCTTACGAACCGGCGCTTGGGGGCTACATTATTCAAATTGAGATTACATCAAATATGCAAGTCCCATGTCACTGCCAGCATGCACCATGGCACTTGGGGGCTAATGCAAAGTCATTTTTTTGCTCACTTTATTGAAGACCCGACTCGTCACATTGTAATGAGCCGGCCCTTGGGGCTACCAATTGCTCCTGTCAACAATTCAAGGTACACAAGTCTTAATCCATTATATTGAAGGTTTATTGCTCAGTTGGTAAAGCACAAAGCTCTTAACCTTGTGGACGTGGGTTCAAGCCCCATGATGAGGGTTACATCATATGATGTTGTTTTCAATGAAGTATATATAAAGTCTCAGCTCAATATTATCTTACTGACCCGACACTCGGGGGCTACACGTTGCTGTTCAAAGTCTACATGATCATATTTATAAAGTCCCTGCTCATTATTGCACTAAGGTCAGGCTTGGCGACTTGCTGGCGCAAACCAACGCAAACCCTAGCTTCTCCGGATCTCAACCTCGTATATGCTGTTCCAAAGCTAATCATAATCCGGATCATAAACGGTAAATTTTCTGGCTTACTGCGTGATTGCTCCATGCCGATCCGATCAAGTGCGAGTTATCCCACGCCGGGTTATCCTGCAATTACTCCACGCAAGTGCTTCCTCATCCAATCTTACCACGACTTAACAGGCGTGGGATAACTCGCACTTGATCGGATGTGGTATATATTATCTTTTATAACTATTTGGTTCATTTATTGTTTATGACAATTATGCCAACCAACATGACATAGATTTTATTTATCTAGGAGGTATGTGAACCGGAAATTCCAACCGACCCTATTGCCGAGAGGTTAAATTTAGTTGAAGAAGAAAACAATTACTTAAAGGAAAAAATTAAAAAAATTGAGGAGGAGAAGATGATATTGGAGTTGCATGTTGCGGATGTCGTCGATGATCACAAGATCAAGATGGATGCAATGCGTTTGAAGATTAGAAAGATTAGAAAATATGCCATTCATACCGAGGCTTGGTATCATTATGCCATTGGGTCAATTGTTACCTTGGTTGCGATCATGATCGCATTTGTTGTTGCATTGAAATGTTTTATGTACTTTCAATGTATGGTTTAATTAGATGCTCTGGAGAGCTATATGTTGTTCAATGAGAACTATGTATGTACTTTGGTTTTAATGTGACGATTAACTTCTATTAATTTGATCACTTATCTATCCATGATGTTCTGTAATGGTTTTTGACACCTTAATTATATATAATGCACGCAGATGAACGGGCAATGGATGTACGGTGACAGACACACCTCCGAGTACGTTAATGGCGTGCATAATTTTCTCGAAGTGGATGAGGCAAACAAGCAGAATGGTTTTATGTGCTGTCCATGCCCTAGCTGTGGGAATACGAGGTCTTACTCTGACTCGAAAACCCTTCACACCCACCTGCTTTATAAGGGTTTCATGCCACACTATAATGTTTGGACCAAGCACGGAGAAATATGGGTTATGATGGAAGACAACAAAGAAGAAGAGGACGATGACAACTATGTGCCCCCGAAATACGGTGATGCTGCAATGGGGGAAGCTGCTGAAGATCAAGAGGAACCAGACGATATTGTGCCCGATGATGATCTCCGACGGGTCATTGTTGATGCAAGGAGACAATGCAAAAGTCAAAAGGAGAAGCTGAAGTTCGATCGCATGTTAGAGGATCACAAAAAAGGGTTGTACCCTAATTGCGAAGATGGCAACACAAAGCTTGGTACTGTACTGGAATTGCTGCAGTGGAAGGCAGAAAATGCTGTGCCTGACAAAGGATTTGAGAAGCTACTGAAAATATTGAAGAAGAAAATGATGTGGCTGAATTGCCCGACAGTACGTACGCAGCAAAGAAGGTCGTATGCCCTCTAGGATTGGAGGTGCAGAAGATACATGGATGCCCTAATGACTGCATCCTCTACCGCAGTGCGTACGAGGATTTGAACGCATGCCCGGTATGCGGTGCATTGCGGTATAAGATCAGACGAGATGACCCTGCTGATGTTGACGGCGAGCCCCCCAGGAAGAGGGTTCCTGCGAAGGCGATGTGGTATGCTCCTATAATACCACGGTTGAAACGACTGTTCAGAAACAAAGAGCATGCCAAGTTGATGCGATGGCACAGTGAGGACCGTAAGAAAGACGGGAAGTTGAGAGCACCCGCTGACGGGTCGTAGTGGAGAAAAATCGAGAGAAAGTGTCGGGCTGAGTTTGCAGGTGACCCAAGGAACATATGGTTTGGTTTAAGCGCGGATGGCATTAATCCTTTCGGGGAGCAGAGCAGCAATCACAGCACCTGGCCCATGACTCTATGTATGTACAACCTTCCTCCTTGGATGTGCATGAAGCGGAAGTTCATTATGATGCCAGTTCTCATCCCAGGCCCTAAGCAACCCGACAACGACATTGATGTGTACCTAAGGCCATTAGTTGAAGAACTTTTATAGCTGTGGATTGGAAAAGGTGTACGTGTGTGGGATGAGCACAAACAGGAGGAATTTGACCTGCATGTGTTGCTGTTTGTAACCATCAACGATTGTCCTGCTCTCAGTAATCTTTCAGGACAGACAAACAAGGGATACCACGCATGCACGCACTGTTTAGCTGACACCGAAAGTATATACCTGGACAAATGCAGGAAGAATGTGTACCTGGCGCATCGTCGATTTCTTCCGACCAACCGTCAATGTCGAAAGAAAGGCAAGCATTTCAAAGGCGAGGCAGATCACCGGAAGAAGCCCGCCATGTGTACTGGTGATCACGTACTTGCTATGGTCAATGATTTACAGGTAATCTTTGGAAAGGGTCCCGACGGACTATCTGTTCCGAATGACGCTGAGGGACGCGCACTCATGTGGAAGAAGAAATCTATATTTTGGGACCGACCCTACTGGAAAGACTTAGAGGTCTGCTCTTCAATCGACGTGATGCACATGACGAAGAACCTTTGCGTGAACCCGCTAGGCTTCTTGGGCGTGTATGGGAAGATAAAAGATACATCGGAGGCACGGGAGGACCTGCAACGTTTGCATGAAAAAGACGGCATGCCTCCAAAGAAGTATGAAGGTCCTGCCAGCTACGCTCTTACCAAAGAAGAGAAGGAAATCTTCTATGCATGCCAGCTCAGTATGAAGGTCCCGTTTGGCTTCTCGTCAAATATAAAGGGAATAATAAATATGCCAGAGAAAAAGTTCCAGAACCTAAAGTCTCATGACTGCCACTTGATTATGACGCAACTGCTTCCGGTTGCATTGTGGGGGCTTTTACCGGAAAACGTCTGATTAGCCATTGTGAAGCTATGTGCATTTCTCAATGCAATCTCTCAGAAGGTGATCGATCCAGAAATCATACCAAGGCTAAGGAGTGATGTCGCAATGTCTTGTCAGTTTCGAGCAGGTGTTCCCACCATCCTTCTTTAATATCATGACGCACATCCTAGTTCATCTAGTCGACGAGATTGTCATTCTGGGCCCCGTATTTCTACACAATATGTTCCCCTTTGAGAGGTTCATGGGAGTCCTAAAGAAATATGTCCATAACCGCGCTAGGCCAGAAGGAAGCATCTCCATGGGCCATCAAACAGATGATGTCATTAGGTTTTGTGTTGTTCATTCCTGGCCTTAAGAAGATTGGTCTCCCTAAATCGTGGTATGAGGGGAGATTGACTGGAAAAGGCACGCTTGGAGGGGACTCAATAATATGCAGGGACGGGTATTCTTGGTCTCAAGCACACTACACAGTCCTACATAACTCTACCTTGGTGACCCCGTATGTCGATGAACACAAGAACAGTCTGCGCTCCAAACACCCGGAGCAGTGTGACGACTGGATTACATGTGAACACATCAGGACTTTCAGCAGTTGGTTGGAAACACGTCTCAGAGGTGACAACACTGTTTGTGATGAGCTGTACTCGTTGTCCAGGGGACCATCTTCGACTGTATTGACTTACAAAGGATACGAGATAAATGGGAATACATTTTACACGATCACCCAAGATCAAAAGAGCACCAACCAAAACAGCGGTGTCCGTTTTGATGCAGCAACCAAGAGGGAAAAGGACACATATTATGGTTACATAATGGACATATGGGAACTTTACTACGGACATGATTTTAAGGTCCCTTTGTTTAAGTGCAAATGGGTCAATCTGTCAGGAGGCGGGGTATAGGCAGACCCATAGTACGGAATGACAACAGTGGATCTGAACAATCTTGGGTACACAAACGAACCGTTCGTCCTAGCCAATGATGTGGCGCTGGTTTTCTATGTGAAGGACATGTCTACCAAACCGAGAAAAAGAAAAGATAAGGAAGTGAACACATCATACGATGAGCCAAAGCGCCACATAGTTCTTTCAGGAAAAAGAGACATCATGGGAGTGGAGGGCAAGACAGACATGTCTGACGATTATGAAAAGTTTCATGAAATTCCTCTCTTCAAAGTCAAGGCTGACCCAAGCACCCTGTTAAACGATGAAGATTATCCATGGTTACGGCGCAATAAGCAAAGGACAGAAGCGAAGAAAAAGTGAAGACTTTCTCTCCACGACTATTATGATGATGCTTCTGATCTAGAATATCACTGCAGTTACATGTGAAGAAATGAAATGCCTGTTGTAACAGACGAGTTTCCGTATGAAACCCTGATGATACTTCGAAAGAGATTGTCCGTTTTGTACACGAAGTGCATCCAGTTTTTGCCGTAACCCTCTCTATCTTTTTGCACATGCTATGTGGGTGAAATGATGATACCATGCCAAGTTTCAATCTTTTCATATTTCATTTTGCAGTGCTTTTCAATTTCAGGGTCTTATAGCTCAAAAAAACTCAGTAAATGCATGAAAACTAACAAATGAAGTCAGAAAGGGTTGAAAATTGATGATGTGGTTTTGAATGGTGCATTTTGAACACACAAGAAGACTGGAGTTGTAATAAGTTATTAGGAATAAAAGAGAGGCGCAATGCTCACCTGGACGTTGCTTAGCTTCAGGCCTTGAGGAAATAGTGTAGACTGCACGGAGCTATGTGTAGTTTTTGTCCGAAACCCTGATAGCTCCGTGCAGTCTACACCACTTCCTCAAGGCCTGAAGCTAAGCAACGTGCAGGTGAGCATTGCGCCTCTCTCCTTCATCGTCTCTGCACTCAGGGCTTATAAACCGCTGCGAGTGCCTCTCGCTTGGCGAGGTGGGACTAAAAAACAGCTGCAGAAAGAAATCAACTAAAAAACTCTATTACCGGTTCATGCCACGAACTGGTACTAAAGGTGCTCGTGGGGAGCCTTAGAACCGGTACTAAATGAAATGCTTTTGTAACAGCCTTAGAACCGGTACTAAATGAATCAACTAAAAAGCTTTTATAAACCTCTAGTATTATTGAAACTAAAATCTATATCTATATCTATATCTATATCTATATCTATACCTACTAATAAAGGGGCTACCGCTTCTTACCACCGTAATTTCGTCCATTTTTCGTCCGTCCACCTTGTCCATAGTATTTGTTTTCATCTATCCGAGGTGGTACCAATATATATACGTCACACGCATGCTCCTCAGACCGTACCAGCCCAACATTGTACAGATATGTACATCGATCCCATCACCGTGTAAATCAGCAGCAACCAACAGTACACGAATTCTCTTATAAATACTAAAAAAATATCCTACTTATTTTAACTCAAAACTAAGATACTATTGTTCTAAATATATTAGAGTTACTTGAATTTGAAATTAATATTCTGGTTGAATTTAAGGTGACCTGCATATACTTAATGTCGTAGTTTAATCTTTCAAAGTGGAAGTTTAAAATGTTTATTTTAGATTATGGTGGAGAAATTATTTGCTCAGAAATTATTGTGAATTTTTAAATAAGTTTAAAAATAATTTTAAATCCATATTTATAAAAGGCATTCAAAATTAAAAATAAATGCAGCATAATTTAGATTATAGTTATATATTATTTGGAACAACCATTAGGAGCCGCCGAAACTAGCCGAGGAGGTTTGATAAAGAGCTTGCAGGGTTAATACACCGGCGGGTCAGTCGACAGACGGTGTGGACGCTCCGACGAGGTCGAGCAAGCGGTTAAGCTTAGCCGTGCGGACGCTTCGAAGGCCATGGACTGCAAGGGCAATAATAAGTGGCAATGCAAATGGACGTGTGTTGAAATAGAGGGTATAGGCTTGTGGAGGTCTTGAGTCATGCTTACCGTGCGAAGGAACATCTGATATTTTTTTCTTCACATAATGCATTACACAATTTTTCCAAAGAGCAAAAGATAAAGGTGATTAATGAGACTAATCCATGCACCACCACTCTTCCATCAAATGAAGGACATTGGGGTGATTTCTTTCGTGTCCACAATTCATATTGCGAAAAGTGACATTCAATTTAAACTTATTACCACATTTATCGGAAATGGATATAAGAAATCGTGAGTAATGGCATGTGTAGCAGGTTTTGAGTCTTTTTTCACTCGTTGCAACGCACGGGCATTTGTGCTAGTTATATAAAATTTATGCAACTAAGAGAAAAAAGAATTTTCATAAAATAAATAAATAAGCAAAAAAGAAAATAAATAAATAAGTAGAAACAAAATAAACTTTAATAAATAAGTCGGAACAAAATAAAATAAAATTTAATAAAATAAATAAGTAGAAATAAAATAAAATAAAATAAACTTTAATAAAATAAATAAGTAGAAACGAAATAAACTTTAATAAAGTAAAGTAAATAAACTTTAATAAAATAAATAAAAATAGCAACAGTAAATATTTTGTTGTAAGTAGAAACAAAATAAAATAAATAAAGCAACAAAGAAAACAAAAAAAAAGTGCCACCTACTTGGCCACCACGGCTGAATACGACTAGAAACCCAACCATGCGCCAGGATTCAGGCCCGCAGCAGGCCCAGTAGGCCCACATGCATATACTGAGAGATTAGGCCCGAAAGCCTGCAGTTGAGAGGAGCTCGAGAGGGTGGGCGCAACAGCGCTTATAAACCACTCTCGAGCTCTCTCAACTAGCGGGGTGGGACTAAACTTTTGGCCGGGCAGCACAAGGCCTTTAGTCCCGGTTGGTGGCACCAACCAGGACTAAAGGAGTGCATTGGTACCGGTTCGTGGCACCAACCGGCACCAATGCCACCCTTTAGTCCCGGTTGGTGCCACCTGAAGGAAATATGCCCTAGAGGCAATTATAAAGTTATTATTTATTTCCTTATTTCATGATAAATGTTTATTGTTCATGCTAGAATTGTATTAACTGGAAATATAATACATGTGTGAATACATAGACAAACATAGTGTTACTAGTATGCCTCTGCTTGACTAGCTCGTTGATCAAAGATGGTTGAGTTTCCTAGCCATAGACATGAGTTGTCATATGATTAACGGGATCACATCATTAGGAGAATGATGTGATTGGCTTGACCCATTCCGTTAGCTTAGCACTTGATCGTTTAGTATTCTGCTATTGCTTTCTTCATGACTTATACATGTTCCTATGACTATGAGATTATGCAACTCCCGTTTACCGGAGGAACACTTTGTGTGCTACCAAACGTCACAACGTAACTGGGTGATTATAAAGGTGCTCTACATGTGTCTCCAAAGGTACTTGTTGGGTTGGCGTATTTCGAGATTAGGATTTGTCACTCCGATTGTCGGAGAGGTATCTCTGGGCCCACTCAGTAATGCACATCACTATAAGCCTTGCAAGCATTGTAACTAATGAGTTAGTTGCGGGATGATGTATTACGGAACAAGTAAAGAGACTTGCCGGTAACGAGATTGAACTAGGTATTGAGATACCGACGATCGAATCTCGGGCAAGTAACATACCGATGACAAAGGGAACAACGTATGTTGTTATGCGGTTCGACCGATAAAGATCTTCGTAGAATATGTAGGAGCCAATATGGGCATCCAGGTTCCGCTATTGGTTATTGACCAGAGAGGTGTCTCGGTCATGTCTACATAGTTCTCGAACCCGTAGGGTCCGCACGCTTAAACGTTCGTTGACGATATAGTATTATATGAGTTATGTTGTTGGTGACCGAATGTTGTTCGGAGTCCCGAATGAGATCACGGACATGACGAGGAGCTGCGGAATGGTCCGGAGGTAAAGATTCATATATTGGATGATATGGTTAGGCCAAGGGGTCAGGCCCACGGGGCTATAAGTCGGTGCAAAAGGAGTTTTGCGAAGGCCAGGGGGCCAAACGCCGGAGACCCTGGCGTCTGGCCCTGGGCCAGACGCCGAGGCCCATGGCATCTGGGCCAGACACCAAGGATTGTGGCGTTTGGTCCTGGAGTCCGAGTGGGACTCTTGCCTTTCGGGCAAAACTGACTTTGAAGAGGCTTTTGCTCCATGTTTCGACCCTAGGGGTCAACATATAAATAGAGGGGCAGGGCTAGCACCAAAGACACATCAAGAAACACCAAGCCGTGTGCCGGCAACCCCGTCCCCTCTAGTTTATCCTCCGTCACAGTTTTCTTAGTGTTTAGGCGAAGCCCAGCGGAGATTGTTCTTCACCAACACCGTCACCACGCTGTCGTGCTGCCGGAACTCATCTACTACTTCGCCCCTCTTGCTGGATCGAGAAGGCGAGGACGTCATCGAGCCGAACGTGTGCTGAACGCGGAGGTGCCGTACATTCGGTACTTGATCGGGACGGATCATGAAGCTGTACGACTACATCAACCGCGTTGATAAACGCTTCCGCTTACGGTCTACGAGGGTATGTAGACAACACTCTCCCCTCTCGTTGCTATGCATCACCATGATCCCGCGTGTGCGTAGGTTTTGAAATTACTACGTTCCCCAACAGTGGCATCCGAGCCAGGTTTTATGCGTAGATGTTATATGCACGAGTAGAACACAAGTGAGTTGTGGGCGATACAAGTCATACTGCTTACCAGCATGTCATACTTTGGTTCGGCGGTATTGTTGGATGAAGCGGCCCAGACAGACATTACGCGTACGCTTACGCGAGACTGGTTCTACCGATGTGCTTTGCACACAGGTGGCTGGCGGGTGTCAGTTTCTCCAACTTTAGTTGAACCGAGTGTGGCTACGCCCGGTCCTTGAGAAGGTTAAAACAACACTAACTTGACGAATTATCGTTGTGGTTTTGATGCGTAGGTAAGAACGGTTCTTGCTAAGCCCGTAGCAACCACGTAAACTTGCAACAACAAAGTAGAGGACGTCTAACTTGTTTTTGTAGGGCATGTTGTGATGTGATATGGTCAAGACATGATGCTATATTTTATTGTATGAGATGATCATGTTTTGTAACCGAGTTATCGGCAACTAGCAGGAGCCATATGGTTGTCGCTTTATTGTATGCAATGCAATCGCCATGTAATGCTTTACTTTATCACTAAGCGGTAGCGATAGTCGTAGAAGCAATAGTTGGCGAGAGGACAACGATGCTACGATGGAGATCAAGGTGTCGCGCCGGTGACGATGGTGATCATGACGGTGCTTCGGAGATGGAGATCACAAGCACAAGATGATGGTGGCCATATCATATCACTTATATTGATTGCATGTGATGTTTATCTTTTATGCATCTTATTTTGGTTAGATCGACAGTAGCATTATAAGATGATCTCTCACTAAATTTCAAGGTATAAGTGTTCTCCTTGAGTATGCACCGTTGCGAAAGTTCTTCGTGCTGAGACACCACGTGATGATCGGGTGTGATAGGCTCTACGTTAAAATACAACGGGTGCAAAACAGTTGCACACGCGGAATACTCAGGTTAAACTTGACGAGCCTAGCATATGCAGCTATGGCCTCGGAACACTGAGACCGAAAGGTCGAGCGTGAATCATATAGTAGATATGATCAACATAGTGATGTTCACCATTGAAACTACTCCATCTCACGTGATGATCGGACATGGTTTAGTTGATATGGATCATGTGATCACTTAGAGGATTAGAGGGATGTCTATCTAAGTGGGAGTTCTTTAGTAATATGATTAATTAAACTCTAATTTATCATGAACTTAGTCCTGGTAGTATTAGCATATCTATGTTGTAGATCAATAGCTCGCGATGTTGCTCCCCGTTTAATTTTTATATGTTCCTAGAGAAAACTAAGTTGAAAGATGTTAGTAGCAATGATGCGGATTGGATACGTGATCTGAGGATTATCCTCATTGCTGCACAGAAGTATTATGTCCTTGATGCACCGATAGGTGACAGAACTATTGCAGGAGCAGATGTAGACGTTTTGAACGTTCTGACAAAAGCTCGGTATGATAACTACTTGATAGTTTAGTGCACCATGCTTTACGGCTTAGAACCGGGACTTCAGAATTGTTTTGAACGCCGCGGAGCATATAAGATGTTCCAAGAGTTGAAATTGGTATTTCATACTCATGCCCGTGTCGAGAGGTATGAGACCTCTGACATTACTTTGCCTACAAGATGGAGGAGAATAGCTCAACCAGTAAGCATGTGCTCAGATTGTCTGAGTACTACAATCACTTGAATCAAGTGGGAGTTAATCTTCCAGATAAGATAGTGATTGACAAAGTTCTCTAGTCACTATCACCAAGTTGCTAGAACTTCGCGATGAACTATAATATGCAAGGGATAACCGAAACGATTTCCAAGCTCTTCGTGATGCTGAAATCGACGAACATAGAAATCAAGAAAAACATCAAGTGTTGATGGTTAACAAGACCATAAGTTTCAAGAAAAGGGCAAAGGGAAGAAGGGGAACTTCAAGAAGAACGGCAAGCAAGTTGCTGCTCAAGTGAAGAAGCCCAAGTCTGGACCTAAGCCTGAGACTAAGTGCTCTACTGCAAAGGGACTGGTCACTGGAAGCGGAACTACCCCAAGTAGTTGGCGGATAAGAAGGATGGCAAAGTGAACAAGCTATATTTGATATACATGTTATTGATGTGTACTTTACTAGTGTTTATAGCAACCCCTCGGTATTTGATACTGGTTCAGTTGCTAAGAGAAGTAACTCGAAACGGGAGTTGCAGAATGAACAGAGACTAGTTAAGGGTGAAGTGATGATGTGTGTTGGAAGTGGTTCCAAGATTGATATGATCATCATCGCACACTACCTATACTTTCGGGATTAGTGTAGAACCTAAATAAATGTTATTTGGTGTTTGCGTTAAGCATGGATATGATTTGATCATGTTTATTGCAATACATTTATTCATTTAAAATCAGAGAATAATTGTTATTCTGTTTACATGAATAAAACCTTCGATGGTCATACACCCAATGAAAATAGTTTGTTGGATCTCGATCGTAGTGATACACATATTCATAATATTGAAGCCAAAAGATGCAAAGTTAATAATGATAGTGCAACTTATTTGTGGCACTGCCGTTTAGGTCATATTGGTGTAAAGCGCATGAAGAAACTCCATGCTGATGGGCTTTTGGAATCACTTGATTAGCAATCACTTGATGCTTGCGAACCATGCCTCATGGGCAAGATGACTAAGACTCCGTTCTCCGGAACAATGGAGCAAGCAACTGACTTATTGGAAATAATACATACTGATGTATGCGATCCGATGAGTGTTGAGGCTCGTGGCGGGTATCGTTATTTTCTGACCTTCACAGATGATTTGAGCAAATATGGGTATATCTACTTGATGAAACATAAGTCTGAAACATTTGAAAAGTTCAAAGAATTTCAGAGTGAAGTGGAAAATCATCGTGAAAAGAAAATAAAGTTTCTACGATCTGATAGCGGAGGCGAATATTTGAGTTATGAGTTTGGTCTTCAATTAAAACAATGTGGAATAGTTTCACAAATTCGTGCCACCTAGAACACCACAACATAATGGTGTGTCCGAACGTCATAACCGTACTTTATTGGATATAGTGCAATCTATGATGTTTCTTACCGATTTACCACTATCGTTTTGGGGTTATGCATTAGAGACAACTGCATTCACGTTAAATAGGGCACCATCTAAATCCATTGAGACGACACCATATGAACTGTGGTTTGGCAAGAAACCAAAGTTGTCGTTTCTTAATGTTTGGGGTTGCGATGCTTATGTGAAAAAGTTTCATCCTGATAAGCTCAAACCCAAATCGGAGAAATGTGTCTTCATAGGATACCCAAAGGAGACTGTTGGGTACACCTTCTATCACAGATCCGAAGGCAAGACTTTCATTGCTAAGAATGGATCCTTTCTAGAGAAGGGGTTTCTCTCGAAAGAAGTGAGTGGGAGGAAAGTAGAACTTGATGAGGTAACTGTACCTGCTCCCTTATTGGAAAGTAGTTCATCACAGAAACCGGTTCCTATGACACCTACACCAATTAGTGAGGAAGCTAATGATGATGATCATGAAACTTCAGAGCAAGTTACTACCGAACCTCGTAGGTCAACCAGAGTAAGATCCACACCAGAGTGGTACGGTAATCCTGTTCTGGAGGTCATGTTACTTGACCATGAAAAACCTACAAACTATGAGAAAGCGATGATGAGCCCAGATTCCGCAAAATGGCTTGAGGCCATGAAATCTGAGATGGGATCCATGTATGAGAACAAAGTGTGGACTTTGGTTGACTTGCCCGATGGCCGGCAAGCCATAGAAAATAAATGGATCTTCAAGAGAAAGACGGACACTGATAGTAGTGTTACTATCTACAAAGCTAGACTTGTTGAAAAAGGTTTTGACAAAGTTGAAGGTGTTGACTAAGATGAGATTTTCTCACTCGTAGCGATGCTTAAGTCTGTCTGAATCATGTTAGCAAATTGCCACATTTTATGAAATATGGCAAATGGATGTGAAAACTACATTCCTTAATTGATTTCTTAAAGAAGAGTTGTATATGATACAACCAGAAGGTTTTGTCAATCCTAAAGGTGCTAACAAAATATGCAAGCTCCAGCGATCCATCTATGGACTGGTGCAAGCATCTCGGAGTTGGAATATACGCTTTGATACGTTGATCAAAGCATATAGTTTTATACAGACTTGCGGTGAAGCTTGTATTTACAAGAAAGTGAGTGGGAGCACTACAGCATTTCTGATAAGTATATGTGAATGACATATTGTTGATCGAAAATAAATGTAGAATTATTCTGCAAAGCATAAAGGAGTGTTTGAAAGGAGTTTTTCAAAGAAAGACCTTGGTGAAGCTGCTTACATATTGAGCATCAAGATCTATAGAGATAGATCAAGAAGCTTGATAAGTTTTTTCAATGAGTACATACCTTGACAAGTTTTTGAAGTAGTTCAATATGGAACAGTCAAAGAAAGAGTTCTTGCCTGTGTTGCAAGGTGTGAAGTTGAGTAAGACTCAAAGCCCGACCATGACAGAAGATAGAAAGAGAATGAAAGTCATTCCCAATGCCTCAGCCATAGGTTCTATAAAGTATGCCATGTTGTGTACCAGATCTATTGTATACCCTACACAGAGTTTAGCAAGGGAGTACAATAGTGATCTAGGAGTAGATCACTGGACAACGGTCAAAATTGTCCTTAGTGGAATAAGGATATGTTTCTCGATTATGGAGGTGACAAAAGGTTCGTCGTAAAGAGTTACATCGATGCAAGCTTTGACACAGATCTGGATGACTCTAAGTCTCGATCTAGATATATATTGAAAGTGGGAGCAATTAGCTAGAGTAGACATAGAAATTTGCATAAATACATACGGATCTGAATTTGGCAGACCCGTTGACTAAACTTCTCTCACAAGCAAAACATGATCACACCTTAGTACTCTTTGGGTGTTAATCACATAGCGATGTGAACTAGATTACTGACTCTAGTAAACCCTGTGGGTGTTGGTGACATGTCGATGTGAACTATGGGTGTTAACCACATAAAGATGTGAACTATTGATGTTAAATCACATGGCGATGTGAACTAGATTATTGACTCTAGTGCAAGTGGGAGACTGAAGGAAATATGCACTAGAGGCAATAATAAAGTTATTATTTATTTCCTCATTTCATGATAAATGTTTATTATTCATGCTAGAATTGTATTAACCGACATGTGTGAATACATAGACAAACATAGTGTCACTAGTATGCCTCTACTTGACTAGCTCGTTGATCAAAGATGGTTGAGTTTCCTAGCCATAGACATGAGTTGTCATATGATTAACGGGATCACATCATTAGGAGAATGATGTGATTGACTTGACCCATTCCGTTAGCTTACCACTTGATCATTTAGTATTCTGCTACTGCTTTCTTCATGACTTATACATGTTCCTATGACTATGAGATTATGCAACTCCCGTTTACCGGAGGAACACTTTGTGTGCTACCAAACGTCACAACATAACTGGGTGATTATAAAGGTGCTCTACATGTGTCTCCAAAGGTACTTGTTGGGTTGGCGTATTTCGAGATTAGGATTTGTCACTCCGATTGTCGGAGAGGTATCTCTGGGCCCACTCAGCAATGCACATCACTATAAGCCTTGCAAGCATTGTAACTAATGAGTTAGTTGCGGGATGATGTATTACGGAATGAGTAAAGAGACTTGCCGGTAACGAGATTGAACTAGGTATTGAGATACCGACGATCGAATCTCGGGCAAGTAACATACCGATGACAAAGGGAACAACGTATGTTGTTATGCGGTTCGACCGATAAAGATCTTCGTAGAATATGTAGGAGCCAATATGGGCATCCAAGTTCCGCTATTGGTTATTGACCAGAGAGGTGTCTCGGTCATGTCTACATAGTTCTCGAACCCGTAGGGTCCGCACTCTTAAACGTTCGTTGACGATATAGTATTATATGAGTTATGTATGTTGGTGACCGAATGTTGTTCGGAGTCCCGGATGAGATCACGGACATGACGAGGAGCTGCGGAATGGTCCGGAGGTAAAGATTCATATATTGGATGATATGGTTAGGCCAAGGGGTCAGGCCCACGGGGCTATAAGTCGGTGCAAAAGGAGTTTTGCGGAGGCCAGGGGCCAAATGCCGGAGACCCTGGCGTCTGGCCCTGGGCCAGACGCCGAGGCCCATGGCGTCTGGGCCAGACGCCAAGGATTGTGGCATTTGGTCCTGGAGTCCGAGTGGGACTCTTACCTTTCGGGCAAAACCAACTTTGAGGAGGCTTTTGCTCCAAGCACTACAAAAAAAATACATTTCCGTGATGATACTTTTTTGTCACGGTAGGTCGCGTTTTTTGTCATGCATGAAAATCCATGACGATTTTATGATAGAATCAAGATAGTCATACCTGTGCTGTCGTAGAAGTGTTCCATGACATTACCAAAATTATCATCACGGAAGTGTCCACTTCCATGACGATAAATCGCGCGTCACAGAAGTGCTTTCGTCAAGGGTGACCGACACGTGGCATCCACCGTAACGGAAAACCGTTAAGCTATCGGGTCAGGTTTTGGATCCGATAACCCGTTAACAGCCCCGACCAATTTGGATTTTCCACGTGTTAAATCATCATTGGCTGGAGGAAACACGTGTCGGCTCACCGTTGGGACAGATGTCATCCGCTCATTGGACCGAAGGCGCCTATGATACGGCGACACGTGGCACGGCCCAACAGAGGCCCATTCCTGTGAAAAGGCCGGCCCATTTGACTTGGTCAAAAGGTGGCAGGCCGGCCCACGGAAAGCCTGTTAACGGCCTGTTCGCATATGGCCCATTTACAGCCCGCTAACCCAGGGCCCGTTACGCCCTATCCGAATTAGGCCCAGTAGCGTCATCTGGGCCGTCCAATATGATTCAGCCCGTTTTAACTTCCGGCCCATGTGTGGCCCATGACTTCTTTCGGCCCATATGAGGACCTTTGTAACTCTTGGCCCATTAACGACCCGTGGTGAAACTGGCCCGTAATGAACAGTGTATCACTTTATACCCATTAACGTCCTGTTATTCCATTGGGCCGTTTCCAGCCCAAGTTATCTTTCGGCCTTCTCAGGGCCCATTGATTCTTGGGCTCATTTGCAGCATTCGGTTACATACGGCCCGTTACTGTCATTTTCCGCTTGTGGGCCAAATTCAACCCGTCGTTACTGTTGGCCGTTTGCGGACCGTTAATACGTTGGGCCGTTTTCATGTAAAAAAAACCCATTGGGCTGTTTTCATAGAGTTATCAAATACGGCCTATTAACGGCCCGTTATGGTCCACGAATAGTGCGGCCCATGATTGGCGAAATGATGATACGCCCAGTAGAAGGCCCATGGATCCTACGGCCCGTATGAGGCCCATGGATAGTATGGCCCGTAGAAGGCCCATGGATCGTACGGCCCGTAGAAGGCCCATGGACCCTACGGCCCGTAGAAGGCCCATGGACCCTAAGGCCCGTATAGAAGGCCGATGGATCCTACGGCCAGACGAAGGCCCATGGATCATACGGCCTGCAGGAGGCCCATGGTTACAACAGTACGTGTGTTGCCATGATTATTTTGGCCTAGTTAGAAAAAATAGGCTATTGTGGCCACTAGAAAAAAACAGAAAAAGAACTGCAGTGACTACAAGCAAACAACTAAACAAGACAATAAGGAAATAAATAAGCAAGCAATTAACGCTAGCCTATTACCGCTATTACACATATTACATCCACTGGGCATCAAAGTTCGTCACCAGTGCAAATATAGGGAACAAAGCAGCACATTACATACACTGGCCGTCAAAATTGGCCACCAGTGCAAATAAACGCGGCAGCAAAACAAGAGCATAACTAAAAAAACTTCAGAAGAGCTCAAGAAACGTTATCTTGGGTATCCACCATGCTGGCAATAAGCGTAGCAAGCTGATTAGCTTTGTCCTGTTTGGCGCTAAAATCCTCCACGCTTGCTGTTGCACCAGAAAGTATGCATCTGAATGCTCCAGGGACTTCCGCAGTCCTTCCGCTTCTTGTCGCAGCACAGCTGATCGATGTCTTTCAGCTTGTAGTTGAGACTCAAGAAACCGAACTGATTCAGACAGTGAGTTTGAATAGCTTGTGCAAGCGGTAGTGGCTAGTAACTCGAACACTAAACGAAGACAGGACTTTGGGGTTGTCTCACTGTCTTGAAGATAGTCTTCCTTAGCTGTTTTATCAGCTTTTTTGGAGACCAACAAGGATGTATCACTATCCTGAACCTTATCTGCATTACTTTATTTACCATTTCTTAATAAGGCACTCTTCCCCAATATTCTATCAGCATTCTAAAAGAAGAAACAAGCAGACACATAACAAGTTTAGCATGTACTAGTATATGAAACTCATTTCGGTGAACCAGTTCATTAGTAAGGTGGACAGGATTAAACTACCAAGTCTTCTATTGCCAAGTACTAGTACATAATAAAAGCATCAAACAAACATATATCTATGTCCTATGGTCACTTCATTGTCTTGCCAAATCAAAATAGAGACATGGTTCAAATCATATCAGTTCAAGACAAAGCAGAAGTGAAAGAATACAAAGCGTGGGAAACTACACGGCACAACAAGATTTCAGATGGTACCACGGGTCTACATGTACAACAACACTATTGGCTCTGTTGTGATGCTAGTAATGTGCATGATATGAAAGTCAACTGTATACACAATTGAAATTGAAATCAACAGAGCTATTGATAAGAGCAAACCTGTTAAAGAAACATGCGTGAACATACCTGCTGTGCCATTGGAGTTTCGATTGGATCCTTCAATTTAAAAATAAGTTTGTATGAGTAAATACAGTGATACAAGAGCAAAGCAATCATAGTTAAAAAAAGGCGCGCATAAGCAAGCGCTTAAGCATGCCTAGGCTCTAGGCGTTGGCAAAACGCATTGCGCATAACTACGCATAATCTCTGCATAACTACGCATAAGCATGCGCTTTGGTCAGTAAAGCGCAAGGCGGTGGCAAAACGCACAATTAATGCCTAGCGCTTTTTTGAACTATGATAGCAATGGAATCTTAAATTTGAACAGTTGTTCTTCAGGTTTAGGCACTTGTTCTACATGAACAGAGTACAGTAAGACGCAAGAATATAATACTTACAAATAGAAAATGAGCTCATAGACCTTACCACATTCTTGGTTCGGGACCAATACAGAACAAGGCGTTCCCAATCATCGTCCAGTAAATGTGTCTCAGGAGAACGTAAGGGAATTTGATGAGTTTCTTTGCCGGTGAAGTACGTTTTCTTCAGGTAATTCCGATACTGCCACCAAGCATTCTTGAAGATAGCAGAGGTATTAGCACAGGTTACCTCATCCTGAGTTTCCAAATCGGTCCTTCTCTATAGAGAAAAATGGGAAAATTTGCTGTATTATAACCATCATGGAGGTAGGATGTAGGGGACGAAGCAAAGTAATTGCCATGAATAACATTACTTACACATAACTCCTGGACAAACACCTGCAACTGGCATTTTCCTTCATCTTCAGTATAATATTTCCAAGATGGGAAGATACGCACATACGATTTAACAGCATCAAGTGCGATAGATGCTAAACTACGACTAGCTGGTTGTGCTTCCTCCACAGGAATAGGCATACTAACTAGTGGAGTTGGGGTTCGCCGTGATAGTACTGGCCCTTTGGGCACTGGAGCTGCCTTACTAACTGCTCTTGTTTGGGTGCTCTGTGGTGGAGTTGGGGTTACTATCGGCTGGGGTTGGGGATTAGATTGGGTGAAGCTAGTTCCCTGTCCATCGCAGTAGGGGTACAATCTGCGAGAGTTTGGATTATGTGTGGTAGGGCTGGTTCTTGTGCATGTACAACCGGGGTGCTATCTCCACCAAGAGGTAGCACTGTTTTATTTGAAGACCATGTTTTTAATCCGCTAGATACTGGCATCACCCGCTCCAATTCAAATGGCTGATAAACAGGAAACATAGTTGAATGTACAGACATTGTATGAGAGACAGATGCAAAAGATAGTGTGGAAAAAAGAGGGCATGAAATAGTTGACATGTATATTGTTTAACTAAAACGGATAGCATGACATAATTTCACATATATGATATCTATCTAAACTGGATAGCATAGCATAACATAATTCAAAGATATGATGAATAACTAAACAGGATCGCATGACATAATTCACCTACATGTTATCTAAGTAATCATGATCGCATCATTTAATTCACATATGTGATTTATATGCTAAACAGAGGGCAATCGATATGATGTCTGAACTAAGAACATGGTGTTGAATATTGTGTATATGATGTCTAAACTATGCAATGCAAGACACCGTATGCATGATATGAGCAGTATAACCGTGCCAAGTTAGAGCATACACCTCAGTGGGGGAATAGGACTGGTCATCTGTCTCTGAATCCATCTCTGAGGAGCTATCGGGACCCAACAAGAGATCTGCTTCGACAGGTAGCACTGTCTGCTCTGAAGGCCTTGTTTTCACTCCAGATTTTTCCATCTCCCACCCAAATGGCTGATTCACAGGAAGAGTAGTTTAATGTACAAACATTGTCGACAAATGGAAATGTAATGAAGAAAAGGATGGGCAAGATATCATTCAAATATATGATGCCTGGTTAAACAGGATGGCATTGCACATTTCACATATATTATGGCTGGCTAAAAGACATGAGACTGCATAATTCCCATATATGATATAGAAACTAAACAGGTGGCATTACAGAACATGTCTAAACTAAGCAGATGACATATATGATGTCAAAAGTAGGCACTGCAAGGCAACATATGCATGATATGACTAACATCATCATGTCAAGGTAGAGCAAACACCTTGGGGGGTAAATAGGAGTGGTCAGCGGCGTTCGAATCCGCCTCAGAACAGATATCTTTCTCTGGATTACAATCTGGAGAGGGGTAGGGAGGGTTTGCCATTGAACCCACCATGGAGCGATGTCTGGATGACATTGTATTGCCGCGCAAAACTCTTCTCTTTTTCTCTACATGTTCAGCATGACTGTGTACAACATCTGACATGCATACGAAAAAAATATGGTGAGATTATGTAAGGAGAGCATGCAGAAATTTAGAGTGATGGTAACAACCAGTGGATCGACGTTTTTCCGTTGAACCAAAATAGCCCTAATGGATCGACGTGAATGTATAGTAATAAGTGATGCAACAAGTGTACAACCTCTTTGCCGTAGCCGTGTCGACCTCAGCATCATTGGGTTGGTCGCTGAAGTAGTTGAGGCAGAGGTGGCTGTCGGAGGTGTGGAGGAAGATCTGAGGAATCTGTAGACGGCGTCCAGGGCACTGCTCTGTTGTGATGGATCGTTCTGTCGTTGGAGCCGCTCCGGTGAGCCGTAAGACGTCAAGGCTGAAGCAGCACAAGACAGACATCGTCAATCTCAAGTGGGATTCTAATAGCATCTCCAATAGACGATGTAAAATGGATGTAAAATTAACATCACCAAAAACCACCTGACTACAACAGATGAGGTAAAAATAGTTGACTCTGAACTTAACTCTCGAAACTGAAATTTACTATGAAATCTGAATGCTACTGTCGAAACTGAACGCAATGGTAGCAGAGAGGCACTTGACATGTAGTTTAGGGAGGGCCTGCAGTTCATCTTCAACCTGCACCCCCTGAGCCGCCAGCCACCACCGGCCGAACCGCCGGCCCCAGCGCCGCCTCGCCGCCCCGAAACAACTCGCCACCGCCACCCCGACCAGCCCTCTAGGCCCCCCGCCCCCCACCCTAAACCCTAAGATAGATAGTGGGGTACCTCTCCGGCGAGCCCCCGTCCCCGCTGCGGGTGGTTATTCCTTAACTCCGGCGAGCCCCCCCCCCAACCCCTGAAAATCGACTGACCCAAAAGTCGATTCAATCGACTGAAGTGTGGCTTAATCGGAGCAAAGCAGCAGCACGAGCGAGGGGGAGAGCAGCAGCAGCAGCTGGGCGAGCGAGTGATCGAGCGAGAGTCGGAGCAGCAGCAGCAGCGCGAGCGAGCGAGTGAGAGCGGGAGCAGCAGCAGCAGATCCGGCTGGTATGGATGCCGCCGCCGAAGGGGCCTCGCACTGGGGGAGAGCCGCCGTGGAGATGTCGCCCGCGGCGCCGGCTTCAAGGTAGCCGCTCCATGGGGGTGCGGGATGGAGCACCGTCCGTCGGCGCCGGGAGGTCGAGTTAAGGAGAAGGTGCGATGAGATGAGTGTACAACCTCTTTGGTGGCGCCGAGTAGGCCTCGGCTTCGTCCGAGGAGTTGATGAGGATGCTGCGGTTCCGGTGGAGCAGGTTAAGGCGGCGCTGTGGGGATGGAGCAGCCGCGATAGACGAGGCGATGGTCGGAGCAGCTCCTTGGAGGTGGAGGACGGGGCGGCTGAACCGGCGGGACGGCGAGATGGACGATGGATCCTCATCCGGGGAGGTGGACGAGGGACGTTGAGCTGTTGCAGTGGACGACGTCGTCGGGGAAGAGGCTCCGGCTGGGCAGCGGTGACGTGGCGGATAGAGGAGGGTGGGGTTTCGCGGCTGGAGCGGAGAGGTTATGGCGGCCTGGGATTTCGACTGGCAAAAAGGGTGCGATGGGAGGGGGTGAAGCATGACTTAGGGACGCGCTTGTCCAAAATGTAGGGTGTGTTACAAAAGTACCCCCCACCGATTTGAACTAGCGGCCCTTTCGGCTCAGGGTTAGAAGGGGGATTTCGCGTGTCGGGATTTGGCAGCTGGAGGGAGTTTTCGCGCGCGTTGTAATTTCGGGATAGCAAGGCGCGGGTTGTGAAGGCGCCAGTTTTGGGAGCACGTTATCTGAATTTTTGGGATATAACAAGACGCGGGTTGAATTTTAGGGACAAGCCTAACGTGTAGTAATATTGTACTTGTACGTACCAAATCAATTCGCACTTCCCTCTCCTCTCTTATTGATATTGCGGGCATGCCCTTCGTTTGTCTAGGAAGCCTATCCCACCATTTGTGAGAAGCAACTCCACTACCACCCCCTCCAACACTCTAGCTCTGTCTCTCTCCCAACCTTATTCCTCTCCTGCACATATGCATGGATGCCAATCGATCTCCCTTAATACATGAGGCAGATCGATCTCCTTAATACATGAGGTAGGCCTCTCTCCTCCTCCACACATATACCAGCCATTGTACCTCTATAGTTAATTGGGCCTCCCTCTTCCCCCACCACACACCGATAGTCGAGCGCTGCAGGTAGGTATCCATGCCACAGAGACAAATTGCACATGTCCCATCTCACGTTCCAGTGGGCCAGCCACTCTATATCTTTGACGTGGGCATACACAAATTTGATGGCACTCTTTATTGATCGCGCGCGCACACACACACACACACACATCATCCCTCTCTTCGATTCTATGGACACCTCAAGCCGATGATACCTCCACTCTCTTCTCGTGGATCGCCCCCTCTATATATATGTTATATCCAGGACTCTATTTCAAACACATTGCATATGTTACA
>NC_057802.1:578954859-578968024 GCF_018294505.1 Triticum aestivum | reverse complement strand
AAAAACACTCAAGAACCCACACACTATATCTCTCTAGGTTTGCATCTCTCTCACACAACCCGACGTAGGTGGTGTACGTATACAAGAAGAGAATAGGTGCACCGTGCACGTACTCACGCTTCGTGCCCAGCCACACCCGCGCGGGTACACGGTGGAGCTCATTTCTTAACGAAATGGCAGCCCACGTGCTAATTTGAACGCCTGTAGCGGTTGTTTACCTAGGGAGGTCGTGTAGCACGCGTGCGCGAAACAAAGTTCGACTTGACGCGTTGCCGCGTTATTTTTAAATAAAGTTATAGCGCTCAATGGCACGTACATAGAATATAAAACGATTTTTATGGAGAAAAAGGTAGTCCGCTCACTATATACAATGGAGCCTGCCTGCCTGGTTTGTCGCTCTTCAGAGTATCTCACACAAGGCTGCGGTGGCCTCTCTCTCTCTCTCACCATTGGCCACTGATCCGGCCGCATCCCGTCCGCCGGGGGAAAGGGAGTGCGGTGGCCTCTCTCTCTCTCACCGTTGGTCACTGATCCGGCCGCATCCCGTCCGCCGGGGGAAAGGGATGAAGTGCATCATTTCTCCATTTGACGGCGCCGAGGCAGCACGTCCCGATCTGCGGTACACGCCGTTCTCTCTGACCAAGCTCCGGCGCGGCAGGGCCTACGCCACCTGCTCACAAATTCCGCCCGCCGCCGCTCACCTAGTTACATCCCGACGACCTCCAGGTATCCCCTCCGGCCTTGCTCCACTGCCCGTCTTCCCACGTCGCTCCATGTGGATCTTCCATAGTTCTTTGCCCAAAACGTAGCTCGTCCGGCGTACTTTCCATATTGCATTCTCGTCCTCACACCGTTTTAGACAAACACAACCGTGTTGTTATCTTCCCTTAGGATAAGGAATATGCTTCTTTTTTGTCGTCGCATGTGTTATCAACTGTTATTGGTCAGTAATTGTTTCCTTTCTACTCGTTGCTATTGCGACCTTTTGGTGAACTGCACAAATCACTTTTTTCTTAAGAGTGTTTTGTGCAGTTGTACTAAAATGTCACACGGGCAACGTCTCTACATTTCAGTGCGACTGCACAAAGGGAGACTGGTTTTGCTCTATCCTCCTCATCCAACTCCGAGCCTAATCTTCCCCAACTAGTTAGTCTTAAGAGAGACTGCAAAGGTGACCGGCTTCTATTTGTGTGTTTATTGTTTCATCAACAGTCCTCTATTATCGTAATCACACTTAATATCTTTGGAACAGGGATGCTCAGCTCTATTTTAGTGGAACTGCACAAAATGATCGGAATGTTGCCCAGACAGCTACTTTTTTTCCCAACATGCCTTGTTGATTTAGACAGAGCTGGGGGGACGTTGCTGCCAATGAAAGCATGGATCAATTTTAATTTAACACCTTCTCACAACTCTGTCTTCAGTTGTGATGTAATTATTAGCTCTGATCTGCTAATAATTGACATGCATTAGCAAGGAAGTTAGTTTTTTATTGTTTCCGAAAGAGCATTGATGGCAAGACACGCGAAACAAAAGCTAAAAGTTCATACCATTGTACAATTCCATGTCGCTGGAAAATTATTTGTATAGTACGTCAATTATGTAAACAAATGATGGAAGCTTGATAGCATTGCCAGAAGCCTCTTCATCATCCGGGTCCATGTGCCATGCATAAAATTATACTCCTTCGTTCCAAAATATTTGTCTTTTTACAAATTTCAAACGGGCATATTTTAGAGTGTAGATTCACTCATTTTGCTTCGTATGTGTACTCCCTCCGTTCCTAAATATTCTATTCGTCTTTCTAGAGATTTCAACAAGTGACTACATACGGAGCAAAATGAGTGAATCTACACTCTAAAATATGTCTATATACATCCGTATGTGCCAGTCCATTTGAAATCTCTAAAAAGACAAATATTTTAGTAGTCACACGTTGAAATCTCTAGAAAGACAAATACTCCGGATTATATTTAAGAACCGAGGGGGTAGTGCACAACCGCATGGGAGACTCAGCCCGGTTGTTTGGCCGCATTAATAGTGAGTAATGAGCAGTCAAATCATAAGCCCCACCTTTCCCACTGTAAGTTGCTCTGAAGAAGCAACCATCAATACGCTCTTCTTTGAATCCGCTCATACTACTCCATCCGTCACTGTTTATACAGAGCGCTTCAGAAAAAAATCTGTGGGACCAAGGCGACTAGCGATCGGCCTGAAAAATAGCATTGGTAGTTATAGCACGGCGTCCATTACTAGAGGGAATAATGCGTACACACATGCATGCAGTGCTTCCACCCCGGGTACACACATGCATGCGCTTACTCCACTCCGTAGTAGTACAGTACATGGAGAGAAAATTGTGGACTTGATTGCGGTTACCACGCCCTAATTAATTGAGCATTAAACCAAACGCGTCTAAAGTCTCTCTGGTGGTGGAAATGCATTGAGAGAAATGCATCATAATGAAGCGTGCCCTGTAAACTGTGACAGAGGGAGGAGTAGTATGAAGGTGCAAAACCAAGTACGCGTATGGCCAGTCGGTCAACGCACCTCCTCTTGGCATATCACTGACATGTGGGACAGGAGTGTGAGCAAACCAATCTCAATTAACGGCAAAGAGCCAACCCGCCGTTCCTTGAGAGAGACGAGGAGCGAGAACACACAGACGGGCTCGCACGGAGGCCAAGATATATTCGAGCATGGTTGGTTGATCGATATCATTCATTACATGTTGGGCTGCCGTTTTCCGCCCTTCTCCGGAATAAACGTGTACTTTATCAGAGATAAAAAAAATAAGAGTACAGACGCTCCACCATGCGGTTCTAGTAGTAGTACTACTCGTACTACTGCGCTTGGCTCTTCGCCTCTTCGTGAAGTCGAACAATGATGCATGGTACTCCGCATGTTGGGTACTACACTGTATGCCTCTGACAATCTGACACCGAATGGACTGATGCATGTCCACCGAGGGTAGGTTGCATTAGTCAAAAGGCGTAAGCGAGCTTGACCTTGTCCTGCAAGCTTCTCCTCGTTCTGCGAGTTGACGGGACACACCAAAAATTAGTGCTAGTCCATACTCCCTCCTTTCCGGTTAATATGGCTTAATCTTTTTTGCGGGTAAATGAGAGAGCTTTATTCATATATAAGCATTCTTAGGACGATCAGCCAAGACACTGGTCACTAGGAAGTGAGGTACCCCGCAAAAAAAGAAGTAGGAAGCGAGGTGTTTCATCAAGCCAGCTCTCGGCCACATTCAAAGTGTAGCAAGCACGGTTCACACGAAGATCCGCCGCAAGGTTTGCTGACCTGTTTACATGCTGAATAACAAAAAAAGAGGAAATATTACCGAGCGCTACTATTTGTAACAGGATATGAGCCAGAATTAAGCGAGAATTGTGGCGAGTGTTCCAAGCAATCAACTTCCATTATCACATGCGAGAACCCTCGAAGAGAACCACATGTGTTGAAGATTGCTTTATCACATTTTAAAGTTATAATAAGAGTGCAGACGCTCCTCCATCCGGTTCCTAGTACTGGTATAGTACGCACCTTTATAGACTATACTAGTAGTACTAGTAAACTTTGCGCTTGGCTGTTCGCCTATTCGGGAAGTCGAACAATAATAGCACTAGTAGTATAGTGTATGCTTCTGGCAATCTGACACCGAATTAACTGTTGCACGTCCACCGCCTGAGCGAGGGAGAGCTTGCATTATTCAAAAGTTTCTCCTTGTCCTACGAGCCACCGCGCGCAAGCTTCTCCAGTCCTGCAACCTTCTCCTCGTTCGGCAAGTTGACGGGACACAGCAAAGTAATGCTAGTCCATACTGCCTCCTCTCCGGTTAATATGGATTAATTTCAAACGAGATAAATACACTGTATGTCATTGTATATTTGTAAAAATACGGTCAGTGGACTTCATAATACGCTCATTGCACTCAATATATATATTTTCCGGTGTTTATACGGTCACTAGCTCACCCTGACTGAGTATGTGTGTGCATGCACGTGTAGGTTGAGCACTTGAGCGTGACCGTGTGTGTTCCGTCGTGTGCTCGGACATGCATGCATTAGGGCGTCGCGCGCGTTTTTGCATCCATGTGTACGTGTGACTGTTGCATACACGTAGGGGGAGTACGTGTAGGGGCCACTAAGGAGCAGTCAAATCACACAGTAAGTTGGTCGGAAGAAGCAACCATCATTTCACTCTTGAATGACACGTACGCAATATAAAATGGTTGATATGGAGAGAAAAAGAAAACCACTATATATACACTAGCAGGAGCCTAAGCTACAAGCCTGCTTGCCTAGGTTGCTCTCTTCACAAGCATAGAACGACGGGCCCGATCCCGCAGCTGGGGGAAGGGAACAATGTTCTGCGTAGACGCAGTCGACATCGGCGAGGGAGAAAACCCACAGTCGGTGCGTCCCAATCGGGGGTCACCGCGGTATGGGCCGATGCCGCGTCCCAACCGCCCTTCTAGCTATAGCCCGACGTCCCAGGTAGTCCATCTTCCTTTTGGAGCCGGCTTGCTCCACTGCCGTAGCTCCATCTCCATGCCGATCTTTCTCTACTTCTACCGGCTTCTACTTGTGATGAGTTTATGTCTCATGAACTAGTGCCAGTACTATTATTCTAATCACACTTCTTCAATATCTTTGCCATCAGGGATGCTCAGGTCAATTTTAGTGGAACTGCACAAAAGCATCATATGATCCAAGGGTGCCAGCCATATTTCCTTCCACAGGTTCTACCTGGCCAGGAAATTAAATCATGTTTAGGGTTTAGGGTTTAAGTCGTAGTGACCCCATCAGTAGTTTTTCTTTCGTACACGCTCTCACAACTTTTTTCTTTAGTTGTGAAGTAAATATTGGCTATGATCTGTGAATCATTGAGATGCATCAGCATGCGTGTTAGTTTTCCTTTGTATTTGATGGAATGTTGTAACGGGGCAACCTTGGAATATGAATGAAAATGGAGTGGAAAGTTTCCGTTTTTCCGGAGAAAAAATGGAAACGGGGAGAAACCAACGTTTCGTTTCGTTGGATCGCGCCATCGAGCAAAACCAATGTTTAAATCACGTCTGTCGTGTTCGTGTCTCACCCTCCTCCATGGCTCGACCCCACACGATCGCTCGGCATGCCACTCACCGCGTATACGATAACTTTCCCGCCTGCTTGTCGATGGATCGCGCCATGGAGTACTAGCACTACTGGAAGAGATTGACGAGTTGGGGGAGGACAGCTAGCTGTAGCACAGACTCCCAAGAACTTTTTACATGCATGTTGTAGCCGGCTATTGCGACCTTTGAACGCGGAGCAGCCGCGTGCACCCGGAAGCGGCGCGGGCGACGCTCTCTCGACCGGCGCGCCACTTCAATGCCGGCGCCAGTGAGAGGTTGCGTCCACTCTGGCCGGGAATGAATGCGGCACTAACCGTTTCGGGCAGGAAGCACGCGCGGGTGATGAAGAGGGTTCGGGTTGGTCAGGACCGGCCGTGGCAGCGGTCCGGACGTGCGCAAACAAGAGATGTTGTACGTTAATATTGCTGCGTATATAATTAACAACGTAAATAATGTGCCAGTTGGACAAATATGATTGGAGATGGAGATGGAAATGGAATTTTACGTAAACACGGATATGCATGTCTATGTCTATGTGTGTGTGCGCGACGACTCTCGCGACCTGGAAGCGGGGGCGTGTTTTTGATCAAGTTTTCTTTCTTGGTACGTTAGAAAATCAATTTGTCTAATTCACATCTAGATGTTATTTAAGGATATCACATCTAAGCTCCCACAAGTATATAATGTAGCAACAAGAAACAAAAAAAACTAGGAAAAAAATAGACCACAAACAGAGTGGACATCAACTTAGATGTGACATAACTATGTCACATCTAGATGTGTCCTAGACAGACCCTTAAAAAATTGTCCGCCAGTTTTCGTTTCTTTTTTCCGGGAACGCGCGTATTCTATTTAAAACCACTGCTATGGAGAGATTTTTTTACTCCATTATAGCCTCTTGTTTGATAGAGTTTCTCGCGTCTCGCTCTCTCACCCTCTCCATATATGTTACACGCTGGAGGCTCAGCGTTCATTTGCTAGGGTTTGCTATATTCACAGTCTCTCACCCTCTCTTCACCAGATCTAAACAAGACCGTGTTGGCCTCTTGTCTCTCTCTCCCCCCTCATAGCTGGTGAAGGAGGCGTCCGTATCCCGTCGCACCGGGAAGGGGAGGAGGTGCAGCGTTCACTCTATCGCCTTCGGCGAGGGAGGCAATCCTCTGCCGGCTGCGCTGTTCTCTTTCACCCAGTGCCTGTGCGGGAGGGCCACCGACCCCTTCTTCCTCGTTGCCGTACGTAGTGTGGGCAGATCCGGCCTCCGCCGCACGCCTTGCCACATCCCGATGACCCTAAGGTATAAGTTTCTTTGAAACCGTCGTTGCTCTAGCTGCATGTGGATCTTTTTCGATCTGTAGTCGAATCTAGGTCTTGGTTCAAAGAGGAAAGAAGGGTGCGGTGGGCTGGAGCAAGAATCCAGGACGTGGTTCAATGAGGAAAGGAGGGGCGGAAAGTAGTATAGACTGGCTATCCAGCCGCTTTGTAGGTCGAAAAGGGAAAAATGGGGTAACCCAGTACACACATCTGTAAGGAACCGCTCTCTTTGTTGAAAAGGGAAAGAAACTAGGGGGTCGAGTAGTTTGTGCAGGACTAGATTTGCTGCCCTCACTTAGGAAGAAGGTTCAAAAAGAACAAATATGGGACCAGCGCATATATGCTGCTTAGCTACATACTCTGCATCACCCATTTATACGTGTGGACGCACATGGTGCTGGCATGTCCCATACAGCTATTTTGCTGTTGTTAATCTAAGAATGCCGCCGGAAAATTGAAGCAATGCCACTGTTAAAAGTAAATTACATTTTTTAACGAATGTTGTTTCAAGAGAATGTCTCTGTTAATATGAATCAATGCAACCGTTTTAGAAATGCTACTGTCCTACTTTGTTTGCCATCCAAGATAAGTTAGATGCTTCTTTCTGTCACCGTTTGTTTCATCCTCCTTTATCGGCAAGTAATTGTTTCCTTTTTTGCCTCAGTTAAAACAGGGCTATCGATTCAACTTGTTGCTATTGCGACATTTTGCTTCGCTACTCGAAACACTTATGTTTTAAGAGTGTTTTGTGCAGTTCAACTTGAATGTCACACCGGTGACTTTGTTTAATTTTGGTGGAACTGCACAAAAGGAGATTGAGATTTGTTTCCAGTCTTCGTGGCGAGTTTTTTCAAATCTTGGTCTCAACCACATGATGTGCAGTGTGCTTTGAGATGTTGTGCTACTTGTTTTGGTACTGTTTTAAATAAATGTTGAATTGAAGCTATTGTATTGCTGTCTTTTCCCATTAAGTAGTGAACAAAAATGGGACCAACCCAGACATGATGCTTGTTGTTCTGTTACAACAAATTCAGCATCACCCCCTTTATAAGCCAGTAATTGATGCCACTCTCAGAATTAACTACTGAATCTTATTTCAAACTGCAACACTTGTTAGGGATTGGCGGGATTACCATTTTTGTGGCCGCATGTTTCATCCTCCTTTATTAGCCAGTAATTGATTCCTTTTTTGCCTCTGTTTAAATAGAGATATCTATTCAACTTGTTGCTATTGCGACATTTTGCTTCGCTACGCGAAACACTTTGCTTGATTTCAGTGCAACTGCACAAAACGAGATTGGATTTCCTATTTGTGTTTCCAGATCCGTATTTTATCTTGTCCGTCTCATGAAAGGTCAGTACAGTCCTTCATCCACATGATTGTGCAGTGTGCTTTGAGATGTTGTGCTACTTGTATTGGTACTGTTTTAAATAAATGTTGAATTGAAGCTATTGTATTGCTGTCTTTTCCCATTAAGTAGTGAACAAAAATGGGACCAACCCAGACATGATGCTTGTTGCTTTGTTACAACAAACTCTGCATCACCCCCTTTATAAGTAGATGGAAGCACATACTGTTGTTGCGCCCACTCTCCCCTGGAACTGTTTATGCTTTTCGTTAATCTAATGCCGCCGGTAAAATTAAGCAATGCCACTCTCAGAATTAATTAACTACTGAATCTTAGTTCAAAACTGCAACACTTGTTAGGAATGGTACTATCCTGCTTTGTAGTTCTTTCTACATGTTTAACCAAGGTATTGTTAAGATAATGTCTCTGTTAAAATGAATCAGTTGCATTGTTGTAGGAATGGTACTTTTCTGCTTTGTCGTTCTTTATACATGTTGAAACAAGGCATTGTTAAGATAATGTCTCAGTCAATATGAATGAATCACACTGATGGAGAATTGCTACTCTCCTGCTTTGTTTCCCATTAAGATAAAGTAGATCAGTAGATGCTTTTCTTCTGGGAGTACAAGTCATCAACCGTTATTTCTCAGTAATTGTTTCCCTTATACCTATTGTTGCTTACAGGGATATAAAAATTAAAGCTCGGTTTTATTCCGACTTCGATTTTAGTTGAACTGCATAAAAGGAGCCAATGTGTCCAAGGCAAACTGCTGCATTACTGGGTCCAGTTGGT
Source organism: Triticum aestivum (assembly GCF_018294505.1). Classification (NCBI taxonomy): domain Eukaryota; kingdom Viridiplantae; phylum Streptophyta; class Magnoliopsida; order Poales; family Poaceae; genus Triticum; species Triticum aestivum. The sequence continues at coordinate 578,959,449 of NC_057802.1, read as the reverse complement.
CATTCCACTTTGCAGAAAGAAGCAATCACTGTTTGCGCTACATTACAGAAGGAATGACCGAGAAGCTTTACAGAGTATTATTAGACACCGGTGACATGACTAGTCTGCAGAGACCATTGGCAATTTAACAACACGTGGAGTGCCCTGGGCAAAAAGTGCCCAAACAAGTACAAGAAGCTACGACAGGACTCCACAATCATAGGCATTACATATTTTGAATGGGAAAAGCTTGTCAAAGTTTAATCATTGATGTTAGCAAGAAGACGTTAGTTTAATATGTTGGAATTGGAAAACCTTGTCAAAATTTGCTCATTGATGTTAGCCACAAGACATGCATTTGATATTTTTGAGTGGTACACCCTTTCTGTGAGCAGCGTCGAGTGTTTTTTCCTATTCATGTGTTCAGTTTAGAAGTAAATAGTTACTCTGCTGAGATATTCCTGTGTTAAGAGTTTGTTCTGAATATTGTCTATGTAATGCCAGGCCTTGTGTTTGATTGCAATGTTGAGCTTGGAATATTGTGGCATGCGGCATCACGAGCTGTTCACTGTGCCTCCTGAGAATAATGCTTCGTATTGTTTTGCATGTCGATCTAATGCCAGTGATTTTCTTGTTAAGAAGATCATCCTCTTCCGTTGTTTCCGTGCTTAAGAAGTTCATCATCTGATGTTTCATTCATAGCCTATTCGACAAGTTGGGTAGGTTAGACGTGAAACCATATGATCTTCCGACCAACTCATGATATTAGGTAGTGATTGGATCGTCGTTTTCCAACCAAAACCGCTTGTAAAACTGACGCTTGTAAATTAAAGCAGATGGTCTCGGGCGAAGGCGCTTGGTTGGTCGATTTCGACTAGTAAAATATCGGAAGTACTTCACACACAATAAAAACGCTGAACGACACTCGGACGATTGCTAATCTAGCCGTTAGCTGCTGTTTCAGCCTTGCCCATGGATGTCATGATACGCACGTCGTGCATGTATCGTCTGGTAATGTCGTCCATATAGCAGTGCTCGTAAAATATACACTGGTCTCTCAAATTACACGCGTAACCCGCCGGTTTTACTTACAGACCTCGGGCCCTCGGTTTCATTACGCCTGTATTTTACGTGTTGTTTCTGATGACGAGTAAATTACACTTGTATGTTAATACAGGTTTGAAATAAACCAGAGCTCCCAAGCGCGGCCTTACCGTTTCATGCCGTCTCAGTTGCTCGAAGGTGCTCATAGGTGTCCGATGATCCTGGCTTCCTAAATGAGCAGCGGGCGCTGTATCAGACCATCCGTAGGGCCCGCGAGGCCCTCTCCGTTGTCCTTCGAGTTGTTGTGCTCGCCGTGGCGCCGAGCATTGTTAACATCGTCAACGAACATGAGGATTCAGGAGATGACTTTATTTTGACTGGATGACACTAGGGACCCACTAGGGCCATAGCCGTACGTACGCAAGTGCCTCCTTATTATGTACAACTATATTTTTTTCCTTTCTCCTGGTTTCCTGACATCACGGTCCCACACCATTGTCAACCTACGTAGTCAATATAAACGAGAGAATTGCACAAGGTGCGGCCGACAGCTGGGACCAAGCAGCTCGAGCAGTATTTGTGTTTTTGAGGCGTGAGCACTGCAGAGTTTTTCTTGGCGATGATTTCGTTGTTGTTCAGAGGAGAGCAGGGTATTAATTGGGCGGGCTATGGCCCGTCTAGCCCAGGCCAGATATCCATCCCAGATACTAATTTTTTTCAAGATGAAAATGGCTAGCCCAGCTATACGTCTTTTTGAGGAATACCCAGGCAAGGTCAACTTGTTATTTTCCGCCCCGCTGGGTTGCAAATCTTTCCTAGGAGGGATGCATTAGGCTTAACAGGAAAATGGGCTTTAAAAAATAATAAATGGGATGTAATTATAAAAACTGGGCAGTAACTATAAAAAATGCACCAAACACGAAATTAGTTTATAAAATATTATTTATGGATTTTGAAAATCTTAAATTTTCATTGTTGCGCGCGCAATGTTTCGTTGGATTTTTACGTAATACAAATTTATATTTAATCTGACTAAAAATTTCGGGATAAAAATATTTCGGATCCCATCAAAATGTGGGAAATTTTATTGAATTCTGTCTTCAACGGTTGGTTGAAATTATTAATCGTTGTCCTAGCTAGAAAATGGGTTGTACTTTTAACAAACTGTAAATGGGCTGTTGTAAATTCCATTAGAATTCAAAAATGGGCTGTACATTCTCACAAAACGCAAATGGGCTATAAGTTCTCTGCCACACACTTGTGGGCCTACTAAGTGACGCGTCCCCTAAAAAAATAAGTTGACGCGTATGCAAGGCATTGTCAACTTATTATAGTCAACACACGGTTCTAGCAGCAGTGGCCGTTGGATGTCTATCCAATGGATGTCGTGCTTCTTCTTCAATCTCGTATATTCTTAGCTTCGGCCGCCCAAAAAATGATTCCTCCCCCTGACATCTGGGGCGCACCATTTCGGAGGCTGACCTGTCGGCCTACTAAGCTGGAGCGTACCAAGGGCTTTGTCAACTTAGTCAATGTAAACGATTCTAGCTTCAGTGACCGTACGATGTCCATCCAACGGCCGTAGTGCTTCTTCAACCTCTGGTCTTCTTGGTCCAGCCACCCAAAGCAGTGCCGGTCGTGCCACCTGCTCCTGCCTCCCGTGGCCGGCTGTGCTGCCGCGGAGGCCTCACCGCCCCCATACTACTGCCACCGCTGGCCAAGCCATCCCTCCACTCACCCATACCCCCTGTTATTCTATGGCGACGGAAGCCTCACACCGCAGCTGAGCCAGTGAACCCTCGTACTCCTCTCCGCGCGGGCTTCCACTACCGCGTCTTCCCCGGCTCCGCGTCGTCCCCTTCCTAGGCCTCGCCGTCGTCCACCCTGGTGCTCTCGGTGCGACGTGGTCAACGTGGTCAACGACCGACTTCCATCGGAAGAGTACTGTACGTGGAGAGGCTGACATCTGGGTCCACGGCGGCCGCAAGGAAGTGCCTCCTTATTACGCGCAAAATAATTATTCCTCCACCTGACAGCGGGGACCCACCGGACGGGCCACCTTATTTCGCGAAACAAACGTTTCTCCCCTGACTGCTGGGACCCATCGGACGGGCCACCGTATTTCGCGAAAAAAAACGTTCCCCCCGCTGTCAGCTCGGACCCACCGGAAGTGCCTCCTTATTACCCACAAAAAAATGAATACTCCCCCTGCTAACTGGGACCCACCTTGGTGGGAGGCTGACTTGTGGGCCTACTAAGTTAACGGGGACGGAGGGCTTTGTCAACTTAGTCAATATGAACGATTCTAGCTCCAGTGACCGTACGATGTCCATCCAACGGCCGTAGTGCTTCTTCAACCTCTTGTCTTCTTGCTCCAGCCGCCCAAAGCAGCGCCGGTCGTGCCGCCTGCTCCTGCCTCCCGTGGCCGGCTGTGCTGCCGCGGAGGCCTCACCGCCCCCTACTATTCCCACCGCTGGCCAGGCCCTGCGGCGACGGCAGCCTCACACCGCAGCCGAACGAGTGAACCCTCATACTCCTCTCTGCGTGGGCATCCACTGCCGCGTCTTCACCGGCTCTGCGTCGTCCCCTTCCTAGGCCTCACCGTCGTCCACCGCCCTGGTGCTCTCGGCGCGGCGTGGTCAACGTGGTCAAGGAACGACTTCCATCGAATGTGGACTGTACGTGGAAAGGCTGACAGCTAGGTCCACGGCGGCAGCAAGGAAGTGCCTCCTTATTACGCGGAAAATAATGATTCCTCCACCTGATAGCAGGGAACCACCGGACGGGCCACCGTATTTTGCGAAAAAAACATTTTCCCCTGACTGCTGGGACCCACCAGCTACACCTTCGCACGCAAGGAAGTGCGTCCGGGCAAAAAAACGATTCGCCCCCCTGACTGCTGGGACCCACCAGCTACATCTTCGCATGCAAGGAAGTGCGTCCGGGCAAAAAAAACCAAAACGATTCGCCCCCTGATTGCTGGGACCCACCAGCTACATCATCGCAAGCAAGGAAGTGCCTGACAGTCGGGACCCACCCGGTCGAAGCGTATGTAGCGTTGTCATTGTGGTTGCGAACGTGTACGTACATATATGCTGGTCGATGTAGAGGCGCGCACGTGTCGTAGTAGAGGCGCATATGTGTCGTAGTAGAGGCGCGCACGTAGCATGTACACGTACGTACAGCGGCCAGGGTGCAAGAAAGAAAATACGGCCACGTACGTACATACGGGCAGGGTCTCGAACGCCTACTCGCGCATACATACGGCGAGGGCTCGTGTACATGGCTGGGTCGGAACGGAGAAACATCGTCGTCGTCGTGTTCATGGGGAGGCAACAGAATGCATCGTGTTCATGGGGAGGCAACGGAATGCGTCGTGTTCATGGGGAGGGGTGTGGCGTACCGCAAAACGGAGGAAACGGACCTCCTACGGTCGAAACGGGGGTCCTGTTGATCGGGAGGAGTGTGGCATACCGCAAAACGGAGGAAACGGACCTCCTACGGTCGAAACGGGGGTCCTGTTGATCGAGAGGGGTGTGGCGTACCGCAAAATGGGGGAAACGAACC
>NC_057802.1:578947975-578954344 GCF_018294505.1 Triticum aestivum | reverse complement strand
CCAGAGGCAGCATCGATCGGCTTCAGTTAGCAGCAGTAGCGAAGGAATCGCTCGATCGGGTTCAGTTAACAGCCATCGATCGATCGCTCGGGTTCAGTAACGCGTAGCCTGCAGTGCAATCGCTCGGGTTCAGTTAGAGCCCAACGCCTCGCTCGGGTTCAGTTAGAGCCAACACCTCGCACACACGCGCGTACGTGTACGAGAGAAACGCGCATCGCTCGGCCCCCGACCTCCCACCATAACCGGGAACTCCCCGAAATTTTCCTCCCCCTCGCTTCTACCACGGTTTTTTCCGTCATGGACGGCCCAAAGAATGTCATGCAGCTGCGTCTCCGGCCCGCCCAGGATGAAAAGCCCATTCTCTGTCATGATTTTTTGTCATAGAAGTAGGAGCCCACCACATCTATGATGATACCGGGTTTTGTCACAATTATCGTCATAGAAGTGTCATATGTATGACAGAAAAAAATTTCGTTCGGCCCAAAATGTCACGGATGTGTCTTTTTTTTGTAGTGAAGTTTCGACCCCAGGGCTCAACATATAAATAGAGGGGCAGGGCTAGCACCAAAGACACATCAAGAAACACCAAGCCGTGTGCCAGCAACCCCGTCCCCTCTAGTTTATCCTCCGTCACAGTTTTTGTAGTGCTTAGGCAAAGCCCTGCGGAGATTGTTCTTCACCAACACCATCACCATGCCGTCGTGCTGCCGGAACTCATCTACTACTTCGCCCCTCTTGCTGGATCGAGAAGGCGAGGACGTCATCGAGCCGAACGTATGCTGAACGCGGAGGTGCCGTACGTTCGGTACTTGATCGGGACGGATCGTGAAGGTGTACGACTACATCAACCGCGTTGATAAACGCTTCCGCTTACGGTCTACGAGGGTACGTAGACAACACTCTCCCCTCTCGTTGCTATGCATCACCATGATCCTGCGTGTGCGTAGGAATTTTTTTGAAATTACTACGTTCCCCAACACCGCCAACCGGGACCAAAGGCCTCTGCTTCCCGCCCTTTGGGCTGCTGAAGAGAGACCTTTGGTCCCGGTTGGTGGCACCAACTGGGATTAAAGGGTGGCATTGGTCCCAGTTGGTGCCACGAACCAGGACCAATGCTGCATGTATATAAGCTACACTTGTGAAAAATTTGGTTTTCATCACGCAGTCCCCCGACGATGCCGACCTCCTCGACGCCGCCAGGCTGCCCCGACGCCGTCGCCGTCGCCTGTGCCCCCGAGCCCACGCCGACGCCTCCGCCGCCCACGCTGTCACCGTCCGCCGCCCCCGAGCGCGCCCGACCCGCCCCCACTGTCACTGGGCTCCCTTGCACGCCGCCCCCGCCGTCGCTGAGGGTGTCCTGGATTAGGGGGTCCTCGGACAGCCAGACTATATCCTTTGGCCGGACTGTTGGACTATGAAGATACAAGATTGAAGACTTTGTCCCGTGTCCGGATGGGACTCTCCTTGGCGTGGAAGGCAAGCTTGGCAATACGGATATGTAGATATCCTCCCTTGTAACCGACTCTGTGTAACCCTAGACCCTCCGGTGTCTATATAAACTGGAGGGTTTAGTCCGTAGGACAACAACAATCATACCATAGGCTAGCTTCTAGGGTTTAGCCTCTACGATCTCGTGGTAGATCAACTCTTGTAATAGTCATATCATCAAGATCAATCAAGTAGGAAGTAGGGTATTACCTCCATCGAGAGGGCCCGAACCTGGGTAAACATCGTGTCCCCCGCCTCCTGTTACCATCCGCCTTAGACACATAGTTCGGGACCCCCTACCCGAGATCCGCCGGTTTTGACACCGACATTGGTGCTTTCATTGAGAGTTCCACTGTGCCGTCACCATAAGGCTTGATGGCTCCTTCGATCATCGACAACGATGCGATCCGGGGCGAGGTTTTCCTCCCCGGACAGATCTTCGTATTCGGCAGCTTCATACTGCGGGCCAACTCGCTCGGCCATCTGGAGCAGATCAAAAGCTACGCCCCTGGCCATCAGGTCAGGTTTGGAAACTTGAACTATACTGCCGACATCCGTGGAGACTTGATCTTCGACGGATTCGAGCCCATGTCAGGTGCGCCGCATAGTCACGACGAGCACGACCTAGCTCTGCCGCCGGACGGTGTTCGGGAGATCACACCTATGGCTACTCCGGCCCTAGATCCGGAGTCGATTGCGCCATCCGAGGACGGGTGGATGGACCCTGCCTCGGAGGCCACACACTCGGTGGCGATAGAGCCGAATACTGACTTCACCTCCTATGAGACCTGTGTCGCCGGATCCTCGGATTCGTCCCCGGCCACAGGCCCCGAACCGCCTGCGTCCATGCCTATCGAATCTGATTGGGCGCCGATCATGGAGTTTACCTCTGCAATCGCCTTTTGGCGATGTGCTAAATTCATTAAGGTCTCTCTCCTTGTCAGGAGGCCCTTGGCCGAACTATGTCCGGCTCGAGTGCGAGGCGGACGACGAAGAAATTCGTTCCCCACCAAACACCTTTAATAGCCACTGTCGATGACTTAACCGACATGCTCGATTTTGACTCCGAAGACATCAACGGTATGGACGATGATGCAGGAGAAGAACAGGAACCACCGCCCACAGGGCGCTGGATAGCCACTTCATCACATGATATATATATATATATATATGGTGGATACACCCAAAGAAAACAATGACGAGGCACGGAAGGATGCAGCGAGGGATAGTTCCCTCGAGAAGCAACCAAAGCGACGGCGTAGGCGCCGCTCCAAATCCCGCCTCGGCAAAAACAGCGATAACAGCGCAAGAAAAAACAATATCTCGGTCGACCCCAGAGGAAACAACGACCACACGGACCCAGCGATAGAGCAGGATGAACCAGCGGACGGCGAACATAGTACGGAGCCGCTGTCTGATCACGGCGACGCCGAGGATAAAGCTCATCAACCTCTCTCCGGAGAGGAAAACAGTCCAGACGACGATGCACACATCATCCCGGAAAGGCACTTGGAACAAGAGAACCTCCATAGAAGGCTTATTGCCACCGCGAGGAGTCTGAAGAAGCAGAAGCAAAGGCTTAAGGCCGCGCAGAATACGCTCAACAGTAGATGGAACAAAGTGCTCAACACTGAAGAAAAGTACGGTGGCAGTCACCACACAAAGAGCTATCCAAAGCGCAAGCTGTTGCCTGAATTCGATGATGAGGCCTTAGAGCCTACACTGCCGAAAAATAAAATGGCCGACCGGTCGGATCGACCACCTCGTGGCCGCGATAGGGCGGCTAACGAGGCCGCACATAATTAAGTCAACACACGATTCACGCGAGGACTTGCATCAAAAAGCCGGCGTGACCATATCCATCTACGGATCTAGGAAGCGCGCTACAGCGCAGAATCAACACCGAACACTACAACCGTCAGAACGCCATGACACATCCAAATGCAGGGGTGCCGTGCACCCCCTATGCTTCACCGATGAGGTGCTGGATCACGAATTTCTAGAGGGATTCAAACCCGTGAACATAGAGGCATACGACGGAACGACAGACCCTGGGGTCTGGATTGAGGACTTCATCCTCCATATCCATATGGCTCGCGGAGACGATCTCCACGCCATCAAGTACTTGCCCCTCAAGCTGAAAGGACCAGCTCGGCACTGGCTGAAGAGCCTCCCTGAAAATTCAATTGGAAGTTGGGAGGAGCTTGAGGATGCTTTTAGGGCTAACTTTCAAGGGACCTATGTCCGACCTCCGGATGTAGACGATTTAAATCATATAATTCAACAGCCCGGAGAGTCCGCCCGAAAGCTTTGGAACAGATTTCTCACTAAGAAGAACCAAATCGTCGACTGCCCGGACGCCGAAGCCTTAGCAGCTTTCAAACACAGCATCCGAGACGAATGGCTTGCCAGACACCTCGGCCAAGAAAAACCGAGGACAATGGCAGCCCTAACAAGCCTTATGACCCGCTTTTACATGGTCGAAGATAGCTGGCTGGCCCGTAGTAGCACCAGCGACCCAGGCACATCTGAAGTCAGGGATGGCAATGGAAAACCACGACGCAGTAAAAGCAAGCGTCGAAATAATGAAGACAGCCCAAACAACACGGGGGTAAACGCCGGATTTAGGGGCTCTCGACCCGGTCAACAGAAAAAGCCTTTCAAAAGCAACAGAGATGGACCGTCCAGCCTAAACAAGATTCTAGACAAATTATGTCAGATTCATGGCACCTCCGATAAACATGCAAATCACACCCACAGAGAATGCTGGGTCTTCAAGCAGGCCGGCAAGCTAAATGCCGAACACAAGGGGAGGGAGACACCAAGTGAAGACGAGGATGAGCCTCGCCAGCAAAACAATGGGGGACAGAAAAAATTCCCACCAAAGGTCAAAACAGTGAACATGATTCACGTAACAGAAAGGAGGAGCAACCACGCACTCCGAGACATATGCGCCGTAGAGCCCGTCACCCCTAAGTCCAACCCTTGGTCGGCCTGCCCGATCACTTTTGATCGCAGGGATCACCCAACTAGTATTCGGCACGGAGGATTGGCTGCCTTGGTGCTAGACCCAATAATCGATGGATACCATCTCACCCAAGTCCTCATGGACGGCGGTAGTAGTCTTAATCTGATATATCAGGACACAGTCCGCAAAATGGGGATACCCGAAAAGAATCAGCCAAAGCAATACTACCTTTACAGGAGTAATACCAGGCCCAGAGGCCCGCTGTACGGGCTCTCTAGTACTAGAGGTTGTATTCGGTTCTCCCGACAACTTCCAAAGTGAAAAGTTAACCTTCGACATCGCTCCATTCCAAAGCGGCTATCAAGCACTACTCGGAAGAACAGCCTTCGCTCGTTTTAATGCAGTACCGCATTACGCTTCTCTTAAGCTTAAGATGCCCGGTCCATGTGGCATCATCATAGTTAGCAGAAACAGTGAGCGTTCCTTACGTGCGGAAGAACGTGTAGCGGCTTTAGCAGCCGAACACTAAACGGCCTCTCCAACCAGAATAAATGGCCGGTCGCCAAGACCGTAGACACGGCTAGACGAGTCTGGCGCACCACTAGCTGTAACAGCTTAGATAAACCTGAGATTGGTTTGACGAATATACCCCCATAGGAGGTGCCAGGGGCTTCCCGCATGTAAAAAGGACTACAGTTCGGTTCTATCTCATTTAGATTGAATTTTAATGAGAATAATCAGTTTTTCGCACGACGACTTTCATCTAAGTTTTTCTTTTTTACAGATGACAATCGTGCTACACCCTTCCCGGATACGGCACAACGGAGACACAGGCGCAGACGTGCAGCAGGGCCCCGCTCAAAGGTTTCTTTTTAGATTAAGACCCTGTGTAAACCTTTCTTACTGTCTCTTGTTGCTTGACACACCCCCCCGGATACCTAACACAACTGTGAGGGATGCTGGCGTTGTTGGCATTTTGCCACGTCAAACTAATGCACGTACCTGGAAATTTAGGGTCCATTATCAAGGGTGTTACTCAGCCCGGTACATGTTGTAAAGACCGAACACCTTAGGGAGTGTTCGGCGTCGCGAGTTTGGCCTTATATGCACCAGCTCTGAATCATGTCTTTGGTCAAATGTTGGGTTTGCCCGGTTCCCGCGTTTTGCTACCTTACGTTCCGCTCTATCGGCTAAGGTGGCACCGGGAGAACTACTGCGATTGTGCCCTGGTTCATCCGGATGAGCACCTCAGTAGAGAAAGCCGAAAACTAACTGTCATGATAAAGCGCGAGACTGGTCAACCACTCAATGACTTAGCGGAATCTTCGGGATTCCTCCGCATTAACAAAGGGCCGGTTTTCCCGGTCATGTACGTACGCGCCCCGTACTCGGATGAGCGCGGAAGTACCAGGGGCTATATAGTAGCCCCACTGTCAAACTCCTATGGTTAAGTGAAAGTGTTAAAGCAATATAGTCCGATTGCCTCGTTCGCCGCGCTACCACCTCCTTAATGCACCAAGACGTTGGATCAAGTGTGAACACGCGTTTTTGCGAAATACGTACATGTAGTGGTAGTTACCACCACTTGCGTTTTTTTATGTTGTATGTAGTATCTATCGAAACCGAGAGTATGTACGTGTAGTATGTAGTATATAACAATGATTAGGTAGTATATATATTATTTTTTAGGTAGTATGTATCATGTTTTGAGTATGCTCTTTTTTACGTATAAATATGTACGTATTTCACAAATATAACAAAAACTATGGGCTCATATGCAATTTTTTCATTTAACTTGCTTTGAAATATCTTAGATATAGTATATGAACATATTTAAAATAATAAAATAATATATATAGTACCATATGGTAGTATATGAGATATGTGGGGTAACTACCACCGGGTGGTAGGAT
>NC_057802.1:578942889-578947710 GCF_018294505.1 Triticum aestivum | reverse complement strand
ATACATAAACGGCCGCACAGGAGGCATCATAATACTTTCAGGCAAAAGTATAAACACAGCCTTTATAATTCAAATAGCATTGTTCTTACAATCGGGATACATGTCACTCGAACATGACACTCTTCGAGCACTGAGCCTCTATTAAACGAGCACCTTCTAGGACTTCTTCAAAATAGTGCTCGGCCGAAACCTGGCTTACGGCCAGATTCTGGGTTGCAATAGCGGTGGCCTCCATCCCTGCCCAGTATGTCTTGACACGGGCAAGAGCCATCCGCGCACCTTCTATGCACGCCGACCTCTTTACAGCGTCGATATGCGGCACAGCACCAAGGAATCGTTGCACTAGACAAAAATAACTATTCGGTCTTGGTCCTTCCGGCCAAAGACGATCCACGACAGACCTCATGGCAAGTCCGGACAACCTATGGAGCTCGGCCCACTCGGCCATTTGCTCATTTAACAGCAGCGGACACGCTGGAGCATTGAACTGCGACCAGAACAACTTTTCCACTTCGTGATCTTTTTGATCTTTGAAAAACTTGGTCGCATCAGCAGCACTCGCTGCCGAATCCAAGTACGCGTCCGCAGAACTCCATAATTGATCCAGAGGGGCATACTTAGGATCTCTGAACTTCGTCCGCAACAAAAAGGGCTTCCCAGCCGTGATATCTCCGGCTTGACGTAGCTCCTCCTTCGCCGCTCTGATTTTAGAGCGGGTTTCCTTGGCTGCTATCATGGCTTTCTCCAGGTCCGCCGTCTTCGTTTGACTTTCCCTTTCAAGAAGCTCATAACGGTCGGCGGCATCTTTCAACTCAACAGCCATCCTGGCTATTTTCTCTTTGCTCTGGCAATGCGCAGCCTGTTCGGCTCTTAACTCTTCGACTGCCTTTAGGGCGGTCGCATCACTCCTCCTAGCTTTCTCCTTGGCTCGGGCAAGTTTCGCCCGAAGGGTCTCCACGGCGGCAGCTTCATCTGCAGTTACAGCATATTATAGATACTAGCATCATGCTCCTCTTAATATATGTTGACCATCGGAGAATACATACCCTGTGCCTCGTCAAGCTGCTTGTTTACAAGCACGATGTCGGCATCCACCGCATCAAGTTGCCGCTTCAGTTTAGCAAACTCACCAGTCCGGCTAGCCACCGGACCCTCAGCCTCCTGCACATGAAAGCGGCATGATCATTACCTGGGACTATGATCCTCTGTTTGCCGCCTTTTTTGACAGCAACCAGAGTCTCAGGGCCTACTATCTGCATAGGGCACACCTAGCGTGTGCAGTACCGTCAAAAATATACATATTACCTTGCGTACCTCAAAGCCTCTCAGCAGGCTCATAAAAGCTTCATGCAACCCGCTTTTGGCTGATGAAATCCTCTCAACCACTGTACCCATTAACGTACGATGCCCTTCTGAGATAGCCACTTGCTCCAGAAAATTCATCAGTGCGTCTGGTCACGCACCGGACAGTTCCGGACTCTTTCTGTTGCTCCCCTTAGGTGCCGAATACTCCGGACCTCGGGAGGCCGAAGGGTTACCTTCTGGCCTTGGTGGATCAGGAGAAATCCTTCGTGACGACACCTCTGGGTTGTTCGCCTCATGAGGCGGGGAGACATTGGGAGGCGTTTTGCTCTCCATCATCTCCGGAAGAAGATCCCCCGAAGACGAACTCTGTCGAGAAAGGCTACGATCCGAACTACAAGACATACGTCTCGGTTATTGTCCTCGGAAATAAAGTAAGATATATTTACTATAAAGTGCTTTTGTTTACTTACAGCTCGGTGGAGGGCTGGTCCCCTTGCGGGCACTGTGCGGTAAGGACGACCTCCGAGGTAGGGCCCCCTGACAAAGGTTTCTTCCCTCGTTTGGAAACCATTGTTTCCAAGTCTTCAGAGGCGGCCCTCTTCCTTCCTTGGGGAGAGGGAATTTTAGATTCTTCTCCCCGGTTATCCTCCTTTGCGGAGGCACTAATTCCCCCGGTTTGGATGAATAATGAGTGAGGCTCGCTTTCGGCTTCTTTGTTCCTCCCTTTATCTTCCCCTGATAGCGCTTGATAAGGCGCAAGCTCAAGCATCCTGGCTAGTACAGGATCCGGTGAGCCTTCGGGAAGGGGGGCCGAACACCTGATCATCTTCGCCTTTTTTATCCAGTCTTGGTTAAGACCGACTTTTCAGAATGATGTTGTGATAAATAAAGAGACAGTATGTTCGGCCGAAGAATTACTTACTTGGGTGTCTAGACGATTGCAGTTTAGGCCCGCATCCTCGGTGGTGTCCGGACACTTTATTCGTGATCCGAAGAACAATCTGTACATCTCTTCGAGCGTCACGCCGAAGAATTGCTGAATGGTTCGCGGTCCTTCCGGGTTGAACTCCCACATACGGAGAGATCGACGTTGGCATAGCAGGACCCGACGAACTAGCATGACTTGCATTACTTTGACAAGGCTGACATCTCTCTTGAGGAGATCCCGGATGCGACTCTGCAATGTCGGCACGTCATTAGCCGGCCCCCAGTCCAGCCCCTTGTTGACCCATGACGCCAGTTGTGGCGGGGGGGCCCGAACGGCAGGCAGGGGCAGCTACCCACTTAGTACTTCGGGGAGCCGTGATGTAAAACCACTCCCGCTGCCATAAGTTGGACATCTCGGGGAAGGATCCCTTTGGCCATGGAGCATCGACGCCTTTGCTTATTATGGCGCCTCCGCACTCTGCGTGTTGCCCATCGATCAACTTTGGCTTTACATTGAAGGTCTTGAGCCATAAGCTGACGTGTGGGGCGATGCGGAGGAAGGCCTCACACACGACGATAAACGATGAGATGTGAAGGATGGAATCCGGAGCCAGATCATGGAAATCGAGCCCGTAATAGAACATAAGCCCTCTAACAAAGGGATCAAGACTAAAGCCTAGCCCTCGGAGGAAGTGGGAAACAAATACGACGCTCTCGTTGGGTTCGGGAGTGGGGATGACCTGCCCTTGAGCAGGCAGCCTGTGCGAGATTTCGGCGGTCAGATACCTGGCTTCTCTTAGCTTCTTGATGTCCTCCTCTGTGACGGAGGAGGCCACCCACCAGCCTTGAAGGTTGGATCCGGACATGATTGGAGGTCCGAAGCGCTTGGCCTCCGCCTTGGGTGCTGGGATTTGAGGTGGGAGAAAGGAAAGATCGAGCGCAAGAAGAAAAGGACAGGCCTTGACCCCTTTATAAAGAGGGTGAATATCAAGCGCCCTCTGCACGACCATCTAGAACTCGCCTAAAATCGAGGAGTCTTACCAGCGGGCACGATTGGGTTACCCACACTCGTATTGATGAGAATCCCGTGAAAAGAGGGACACGATGTGTGCTTCGACAAGACGTGCCAACAAAGCCGCCTCACAACACGTGCAGTGGCAGGCTCGGAAAAAACGGTTCGTCATGACCAGATCACGGCAGAACGTCACGTTAAGAAAAGCTGTCAGCAGATTAGATTTGTGGAAATATTATTCTCCCTACGGTGGTATGTGGAATTTGTTTTGCAGAGCCGGACACTATCCTTGTGTTCAAAGTCTTCTATGGAATATTCGGAGGAGGAACCCGCCTTGCAATGCTGAAGACAATCTGCGCGCCGGACTCATCGTCATTGAAGCCTGGTTCAGGGGCTACTGAGGGAGTCCTCGATTAGGGGGTCCTCGAACAGCCGGACTATATCCTTTGGCCGGACTGTTGGACTATGAAGATACAAGATTGAAGACTTCGTCCCGTGTCCGGATGGGACTCTCCTTGGCGTGGAAGGCAAGCTTGGCAATACGGATATGTAGATCTCCTCCCTTGTAACCGACTCTGTGTAACCCTAGCCCCCTCCGGTGTCTATATAAACCGGAGGGTTTAGTCCGTAGGACAACAACAATCATACCATAGGCTAGCTTCTAGGGTTTAGCCTCTACGATCTCGTGGTAGATCAACTCTTGTAATACTCATGTCATCAAGATCAATCAAGTAGGAAGTAGGGTATCACCTCCATCGAGAGGGCCCGAACCTGGGTAAACATCGTGTCCCCCGCCTCCTATTACCATCCGCCTTAGACGCACAGTCGCCCTCCCCATCCGACGCCGTCCGCCGCCCCCGAGCGCGCCCGGCCACGCCGGCCCCTGCCCCGGCCCGCGCCCCCCATCATCGCCCTCGCCGCCCCCGCCGTCGCCCTCGCCGGCTGCCCCCGATGTGAGCCGCCGCTGCCCCGGCTCTGTTCAGACCTTTTTTGTCATATGTGTTTTTTCATATAATGTTATTTTTTTGTTCATGGCATTTTTTTCATATATATATAATGTATGTATGTATATATGTATGTGGTAGCTATATGATGAATGGATGTGGCTATGTATGTATGGATATGATGTTCATAGCATTTTTTTGTTCATATATGTTTTTTTTCATATATGTATTAATTTTTTATTTAGGTTGTTAGTAGATATCGATTTTAGTTTAGTGCATTTTAGGTTAGTCGATTTAGTGCATTTTAGGTTAGTTGTACTGTTAGTGCATTTTAGGTTAGTAGATTTTAGGTTAGAGGAAAAAGGAAAAAGAAGAAGAGGAAGAAGGAAAAGAAAAAGGAGAAGAAGAGGAGAGGAAGAAGAGGAGAAATAAATAAGAAGAGGAAAAAAGAAAAAAAAAAGAGGAGAAGAAGAAAGGAATAGAGGAGAAGAAGAAAAAATAGAAAATATTCTATGTTTTCTTCTTCTCCTCTATTCCTTTCTTCTTCTGCTCTTTTTCTTCCTCTTTTTTTCTCTTCGATCTTCTCCTCTATTCCTTTCTTCTTCTCCTCTTTTTTTTCTTCTTCTTCCTCTT
>NC_057802.1:578910862-578942351 GCF_018294505.1 Triticum aestivum | reverse complement strand
GTAGAGGGGTCGAGGGTTCGAGGGTCGAGGGTTCGAGGGTTCTAGGGTCGAGGGTTCGAGGGTTCAAGGGTCGAGGGTTCGAGGGTCATCGAGGGGCCGAGGGTTCGAGGGTCGAGGGTCGTCGAGGGGTCGAGGATCGCTGAGGGGTCAAGAGGTTGCCTAGTGTCAAAGTATTGAAGAAATCCAAGGCTTCATCATTAGCCGGAAGTAACCGGGGCATGATGGTACGAAGTTCTCCAAAGTTATTTTGGAAAGGAGTCCCGGATAGGATAATCCGCCTTTTGGTACAAATTTTAGCAAAGGCCTTCCAAATAGCGATATTCAGAAGGCTCTTGTTGTACTTTGTACCAAAAAGCGAATTATCCTATCTGGGATTCCATTCCAAAATAACTTTGGAGAGCTTCTCACCATCATGCCCCTGTTACTTTCGCCTAATGACGAAGACATGGTTTTGTTGAATCCTTTGACACTAGACAAACATGACATGAGGGGGTCGAGGGTCGGGAACTAGGGTAGAGGGTCGTGGATCGCCTAGCGGTCGAGGGTCGTGAACTAGGGTAGAGGGTCAAGGGTCGCCAAGGGGTCGAGGGTCGAGAGTCGAGGGTCGTCGAGGGGTCGAGGGTCGAGGATCGCCGAGGGGTCGAGAGGTTGTCTTGTTTCAAAGTATTGAAAAAATCCATGGCTTCATCATTAGCCGGAAGTAACCGGGGCATGATGGTACGAAGTTCTCCAAACTTGTTCTGGAACGGAGTCCCGGATAGGATAATCCGCCTTTTGGTACGAATTTCAGCAAAGGCCTTCCAAATAGCGATATTCGCAAGGCTCTTGCTGAAATTTGTACCAATAAGCGAATTATCCTATCTGGGACTCCGTTCCAAAACAACTTTGGAGAGCTTCGTAGCATCATGCGCATGTTACTTTCGCCTAATGATGAAGACATGGTTTTGTTGAATCCTTTGACACTAGACAGACGTCGGACAATCATGAGAGAGGTGGTCCGGCCAAAACCCTAGAAGCGCTGCCGAGGCCACCCAAATTTACCAAGTTAAAAGAGCGTTGTCGCCGAGGCCACCCCGAACCCTTGAAGCGTTGCCGAGGCCACCCCAAACCCTAGAGAAGCGTCGAGGCCACTAATATGATTCCTTGTTATGATTAGCTAGCTAGGTCTACGTTTTCCACTAATATATCCATCTGTCATGTTTGTATAATAATTGCCATGTCGTAATATTTGCAGAAACTATGGAGCACGGACGAGACGAGGAAGCAGAACAGGTGTTGGGGGACATAATCGCAGCCGGAGCTGATGTCTTGTCGTATCTCAACGACACCGATGGTCTGGAAGGACAGGGTGAAGAAGCAGGCTACGGTGATCGAACAATGGAGGAGGAAGGACATGATTATGATGGCTCCGGTGACCGAATACCGGTGGAAGAAGGACACCGTGACGACGGCTCCGGTGACCGAACGGAGTCCGGCCAGGTATGACTATAGCTAATTGATGCATTAATTGTTTTGGTATGTACACATATTAACTCTCTTCTTTCTTCTTTTCTAGCCCTTCGGATCGAGCCAAACTTCGGTAACGAGACGAGGCTCGAAGAAAAAGTTGCGCCAGGATGAAAGGTTCACGATCACAGCAATCGCGCGAGATGGCCAACTGATTGAACCCATCTGGACCAAGGATACATTCTCTGCTCAGTGCGGGGTTCTTGTTAGGGACATGATCCCGATCAGCATCCACCAATGGTATAAGCCTAAAAACGAAGACCCTGCGGTGTCTTATGTCAACGATAGGCAGAAAAATGATCTTTGGGCCGCGCTGAAGGCAAATTTCACCCTACCGCCAGAGGAGGATCTGGAGAAGCCAGTTATAGAGCCATTGGTCAAGGCTCATGCTCTTAAGAAGATGGCAGATCTATTAAGGAGGTGGAAGAATGAGCTGAAAACAAAGTTTGTCGACAAAGACAAGACTCCAGAATTCACCGGCCGGTTTGAGAAGATCAGAGATCACTGGAACGCATTTATGGCCCATAAGACATCGGACAAGCGTAAGAAGATGTCACCGACAAACAAGAAAAATGCTGAGAAGAAGGAGCTTCACCATCGCACGGGGTCAGGTGGCTACCTCAAAGCCCGGCCGTTGTGGGACAAGGCTGAGAATGACCTGCTTGCTAAAGGGGTCGAACCAGAGACATTCAACTGGCCAAACCGTTCAAGGACTTGGTTCTTCGGGGTTGGGGAACCTTGGACCCTGAAACAGGGAAGTGCGTTTGGACGAACGAGCAACTGCGAATACCCGTCACGAAGCTTCAGGAGTATATCGCCGCAGCGCAGGAAGGGATGTTCATTCCCGACAGAGAGAACAACGAGCTCACAATGGCCCTCGGGAATCCTGAGCACCCTGGAAGGACACGAGGCACGCCAGGCTCCGTTACGTGGAAGACTGGGTTTCCCGACGCAGGCGGTTACAAACGCTGGGAGAGGAAGAAGAAAGTGGAGCAGACCCAACTGCAGACGCTGCACGCAAGGGTACGAGTGCTAGAGGAACGAGAAGCAGTTCGCAGCAAGAGACCTGCCGAAGCTACCCCCGAAGCTACCCCGCCATCTCAGCGGAGAAGCAGCGTGGCTTCCACCGAGCTGCTTCAGGAGCCTGTCTTCATGGCTCCTGCTAGCTACCCCGTGGATGCTATCACGGAGTCTCAACATTGCCACCTTATGACGCAATGGCGGCAATTCAAAGTCAAGGCGGCTGTCGGCTCTGTTGCACCTCCTAATCCCGGCACAACTTTTCACTGCCGTCCGATTCCAGAAGGATATGCTACGGTGATGGTGGATGAAATAACAGAGGGATTTGAGGAGCTCGAGCTTGACCACCCTACCGGTGAAGGGGAGACCCGGCTGGGTTCTACGCTGAAGACTCCATGCCTATGACGGAAGGAGCTCATCAACCTTCCGAACTGGACGCCTCCGCCTCCTCCTCCGCCTCCTCCGGCGAGTCAGGGCACTCCGCCTCCTCCTCCGCCGAGTGATCAGGGCAATCCGCCTCCTTCTCCGGTTGCTCAGGCGCGTGGCGGCACTCCGCCTCCTTCTCCCCCTGCGCCGGCGCGTCCGAGCAGCCCGCCTCCTTCTCCGCCTCGTCAGCAAGGGCGGAAGAGAACCGCCGCCGCTCCGGCTTCTCCGGCGCGTAGTAGCACCCCGCCTCCTTGTCCGCCTCGTAAGAAAGGAAAGAATACAGCCACAGCCGCTCGGCCTGCTCCGATGTCTGGCAGTACAGCCAGAGGCGGGAGGCAATACGGATTCGGTCCATCTCTCAAGCCTCTAGAGAAGTTACCATACAAGAGGACCGAGGAGGAAAACTCGAAGATCGTGGAAGCCGAAGTGAGGGACTTCTTTGCAACGGTGAAAGCAAAGAAAAATCCACCTCCGGAGGAGAAGATAGATCCGGTGAAAGCAAAGCGCACTTTGGATGCCCTGAAGCGACCACCACCGTCTCCGCCGCAAACCAACTATGAGCACATTATTGAAAGGTCAAATAAGGAAGCGTCCCGGTCGGGAAGTACTTGCAGTGATCGAAGGTTAGTAGAACAAAGAAGTGGGGAAAAAATTCCCCAGCTCGGCGAACAAGCGAACCAATCGTGCCCCCCGCTCAAGGTGTCTAGCGATATTGTCGCTAATCATCCGGGGGTCTTGCCCGGTACCAATCCTGCAGATTACATGCACGACGACGATGCACATTTTGACATAATGGAGGTGGAAGAATTCGGATACCAGTACGGGAAGCCTCTCGTCAAAGATGGAACTACTCTAACAACGATGATGCGAAGATTCCATGATTGGTACATGGAAACCTGCAGAGAGTCTGGGAAGGATACTTTGATGCTGAGAGTTAAAGAGGAGCACGACCTCGTTGGAATTGAACTGTTGTCTGTTCCATTTGAGAAGTTCTTCCAGTTTTTCAATCAAAAGGTCCTCGATAAATTAACGGTCACTTGGTACTGTCTGTAAGTACTACTTCTGTCATTAAGTGACTATATATAGCTCAGCTCTTTCATTGCATGTATATATAATTATCCACACTATATTATGCAGATTGAAGATCGTCGAATGCAGAACAGCTGAAATCTATGATATTGGGTTCATTAACACAAATCTCATAGATGAATTTACGGTTAAAGTTAATGCCAAAGAAACTGAGGCCAACTTGCTACGATCGTTGGAAATAAATCAAAACAAAGATACAATACTCTTTCCTTACAACTTCAAGTGAGTGTTAATTTCTTGTGCATATTCGGTTTCCCTTAATTATTACCCGAGGTTATAGTAATTAATGTAATTGATGAGTTATGCATGCGTGCGCAGGTTCGTCTATATTCTCCTAGAGATTAAGCTTGAGCAGGGACTAGTAACCGTCTTAGACTCGAGACGAAAAGATCCCGAGGACTATGCAGACATGTCTAAAATGCTCGACAAGTAAGTTCAATCGATCATATTATCGCACCATATCGGCAACTTTGTTCATTTCCTGATATCAAGTAATTGTTTTCTTTGTCTCGCAGGGTTTGGAAAGTATTCACCGCAAAAGTTCCGGGACTGCCGCGGGATCTGCGATGGAAATACCCGAAAGTATGTACTACTAGCTAGCAAGTTCCGCGCATCTCCCGTTGATTCTAGCTACTTTCATCAATACCATTTATAATGCTTCATTATCAGTTTGACTGACCTCTATTTCTCGTAAAGTGCTTGTGGCAGGAAGCCGGGAATAATTACTGTGGATACTACGTCTGCGAGTTCATCTACAACGCGACGGCCAAGAATAGGCGGGCTACTCTAAAAGACAATATGAAGTGCGTAAGCAAAAATATTCACAATTTTATTTTATTACCATCATTTCTTTGGAGTTTCATTCATATATATGTATTGACCCCCTTCTTCAAATTAGATGTGGCAGATGCGCAATGAACTCCTATCGCAAGATCGCATGCGAGCAATTCAAGAGGAATAGGCGGGATTCTTTCTTGACCACGTCATCAATAAAGCCGGAGAATACCATGTGGAACTTGAGTTCATATATAATTAGGGGATTATATTGGAAGAGATCTTATATTGTATATATAAAATGTAGCCAGTAGCCTTCTTCTTGTAGACGTTGTTGGGCCTCCAAGTGCAGAGGTTTGTAGGACAGTAGCAAATTTCCCTCAAGTGGATGACCTAAGGTTTATCAATCCGTGGGAGGTGTAGGATGAAGATGGTCTCTCTCAAACAACCCTGCAACCAAATAACAAAGAATCTCTTGTGTCCCCAACACACCCAATACAATGGCAAATTGTATAGGTGCACTAGTTCGGCGAAGAGATGGTAATACAAGTGCAATATGGATGGTAGATATAGGTTTTTGTAATCTGAAAATATAAAAACAGCAAGGTAGCAAGTGGTAAAAGTGAGCGTAAACGGTATTGCAATGCTAGGAAACAAGGCCTAGGGTTCATACTTTCACTAGTGCAAGTTCTCTCAACAATAATAACATAATTGGATCATATAACTATCCCTCAACATGCAGCAAAGAGTCACTCCAAAGTCACTAATAGCGGAGAACAAACGAAGATATTATGGTAGGGTACGAAACCACCTCAAAGTTATTCTTTCTGATCGATCTATTCAAGAGTCCGTAGAAAATAACATGAAGCTATTCTTTCCGTTCGATCTATCAGAGTTCGTACTAGAATAACACATTAAGACACAAATCAACCAAAACCCTAATGTCACCTAGATACTCCAATGTCACCTCAAGTATCCGTGGGTATGATTATACGATATGCATCACACAATCTCAGATTCATCTATTCAACCAACACAAAGAACTTTAAAGAGTGCCCCAAAGTTTCTACCGGAGAGTCAAGACGAAAACGTGTGCCAACCCCTATGCATAAGTTCACAAGGTCACTGAACCCGCAAGTTGATCACCAAAACATACATCAAGTGAATCACGTGATATCCGTTGTCACCACAGATAAGCACGTGCAAGACATACATCAAGTGTTCTCAAATCCTTAAAGACTCAATCCAATAAGATACCTTCAAAGGGAAAACTCAATCCATTACAAGAGAGTAGAGGGGGAGAAACATCATAAGATCCAACTATAATAGCAAATCTCACGATACATCAAGATCGTTCCGAATCAAGAACACGAGAGAGAGAGAGAGAGAGAGAGAGAGAGAGAGAGAGAGAGACAGAGATCAAACACATAGCTACTGGTACATACCCTCAGCCCCGAGGGTGAACTACTCCCTCCTCGTCATGCAGAGCCCCGGGATGATGAAGATGGCCACCGGTGAGGGATCCCCCCTCCGGCAGGGTGCCGGAACAGGGTCCCGATTGGTTTTAGGTGGCTACAGAGGCTTGCGGCGGCGGAACTCCCGATCTATTCTGTTTTCTGGAGGTTTCAGTATTTATAGGATTTTTTGGCGTAGGTATCACGTCAGGGGGGGGGGTCTCTGGGTTGTCCACGAGGCAGGGGCCCACGCCCAGGGGGGTGGGCGCGCCCCCCACCCTCGTGGGCAGCTCGGGACTCTCCTGGCCCAACTCTTTTACTCCGGGGGCTTCTTTTGGTCCAGAAAAAATCATCAAAAATCGGCACGTCAATTGAACTCCGTTTGGTATTCCTTTTCTGTAAAACTCAAAAACAAGGAAAAAACAGAAACTGGCACTGGGCTCTAGGTTAATAGGTTAGTCCCAAAAATCATGTAAAATAGCATATAAATGCATATAAAACATCCTAGCTGGATAATATAATAGCATGAATACTTCATAAATTATAGATACGTTGGAGACGTATCAGCATCCCCAAGCTTAATTCCTGCTCGTCCTCGAGTAGGTAAATGATAAAAGAAATAATTTATGAAGTGTGAATGCTAGCAGGTGCACAAGTTTGATCAATGATAATTTCAATCACCTTTTCTAGCATCATTATATGTTATAACAGTACCTCATATCATAAAGCTTCTCATGATCAAGTAACAAGCTATTCACATGTTAAAGTATAGATCATAAACTTTCTTGAAAACTAACAAACAGTTCTCTGTCATCAAACAATTGCAATTCATCTTATTTTCAGGAAGGGTCTATGTAAGAGCTTTGATTTAGCAAATCCCACATACTCAACTATCATATAGTCTTCCATGATTGCTACCACTCAAAGCATATTTTTAGAACAAATAGCATCCATCGAACACAGAGAAAGATAGGGGCTTAATGTTTCGCCTCCCAACTTATTTATCATATAGATAATTATCAACAATAATAATTCGTGATCAAATATATTTGAATGGCCATATGCTTAGATCTTTCTCCACCACATGATGCTTGCCAACTAAAAAGTAGGTTGGAATGAGAAGGAATACTACTGACTCTTGCATAAAAGTAAAAGATAGGCCCTTCGCAGAGGGAAGCAGGGATTTGCAGAGGTGCCAGAGCTCGAAGCTTTAAAACGGAGATGAAATAATTTTGAGAGGTATGCTTTTATTGTCAACAAAACGACCAAGAGTTCCCAATATCTTCCATACTAGATACATTATAGGCGGTTCCCAAACAGAAAGGTAAAGATTTTACTTCCCCTCCACCAACAATCACACTCCAGGGCTTGTCCGAAACAACGGGTGCCGTCCAACTATCAACAATCCTGGGGGAGTTTTGTTTAAATTATTTGCGATTTTGTTTTTGATCTTTTGATCATAGGACTGGGCATCCCAGTTACCAGCCATTTTCTCGTGAATGATGAGCGGAGTCCACTCATCGTGAGAATAACCCACCTAGCATGGAAGATACTGACAGCCCCTAGTCGCTACATGAGCGATTCAGGCATTCAAAACAGATTATTATTTGAAGGTTTAGAGTTTGGCACATGCAAATTTACTTGGAACGGCAGGTAAATACCGCATATAGGTAGATATGGTGGACACTCATGGAATAAACTTGGTTCAAGGAATTTTGATGCACAAGCAGTATTCCCGCTTTGTATAGATATTTTGGCTAGCAAAGGATTCTAAATAGCAAGCACCACATGTTAGAGGATCCACAACAATATAACTTCTATACAAATATACCCAAGCATAACTCATTATGTTGTCTTCCTTGTCCAACTTCAACTAATTTGCTCAGGTTTGAAATAATTAATGGGGCTCACAATCATAGAAGATGTCCAAGATAGTATATTTATATGTGAAATCTCTCTTCCTTCAATATTCTTTCATGAATTGTTCAAGTGACCAATACAATGTTTGCTAACCTTCAATAAATTTACCACCTCTACTTCTTATATGTGAAGTCATTACTCCCCATGGAAAAGGCATATGAAACATATATAATTTCAGATTTATGACATTCAAATCATTCAACCATTTACTCATAGGATATAAGTGAAGCACACGAGTAAATGGCAAACTACTCCAAAAAGATATAAGTGAAGATCAATGAGTAGTTAAATAATTATGTAGCTATGTGAAGAATCTCTCTCATTTAAGAATTTCAGATCTTGGGATATTATTCAAACAGCAAGCAAAACAAAATAAAATAAAATGACTCTCCAAGAAAAACACATATCATGTGGTGAATAAAAATATAGCTCCAAGTAAAGTTATCGATGAACGAAGACGAAAGAGGGGATGCCATCCGGGGCATCCCCAAGCTTAGGCTCTTGGTTGTCCCCGAATATTACCTTGGGGTGCCTTGGGCATCCCCAAGCTTAGGCTCTTGCCACTCCTTATTCCATAGTCCATCAAATCTTTACCCAAAACTTGAAAACTTCACAACACAAAACTCAACGGAAAACTCGTAAGCTCTGTTAGCGAAATAAAACAAACCACCAGATTAAGGTACTGTAATGAACTAATTATTTATTAATATTCGTGTTAAACCTACTGTATTCCATCTTCTCTATGGTTCATAACCTTCGATACTCGCCATAGATTCATCAAAATAAGCAAACAACACACGAAAAACAGAATATGTCAAAAACAGAACAGTCTGTAGTAATCTGTATCTAATGCAAACTTCTGTAACTCAGAAAAATCTACCAAAATAGGAAGACCTAGATAATTTGTTTATTGATCTACTGCAATTGTAATCAGTATTTTATCAAGTTCTGGTGATTTTTAACAATTGTTTTCGTGAGCAGAAAGTTTCTGACTTTTTCAGCAAGATCAAATAACTATCATCCAAGAAGATCCTATAGGTTTTACTTGGCACAAACACTAATTAAAACATAAAACCACATCTAACCAGAGGCTAGATCAAATATTTATTACTAAACAGAACCAAAAAGCAAGGAACAAAAATAAAATTGGGTTGCTTCCCAACAAGCGCTAACGTTTAACGCCCCTAGCTAGGCATGATGATTTCAATGATGCTCACCTAAAAGATAAGAATTGAAACATAAAGAGAGCATCATGAAGAATATGATTAGCACATTTAAGTCTAACCCACTTCCTATGCATAGGGATTTTGTGAGCAAACAACTTATGGGAAAAATAATCAACTAGCATAGGAAGGCAAACCAAGCATAACTTTAAAACTTTAAGCACATAGAGAGGAAACTTGATATTATTGCAATTCCTACAAGCATATATTCCTCCCTCATAATAATTTTCAGTAGCATCATGAATGAATTCAACAATATAACCAGCACCTAAAGCATTCTTTTCATGATCTACATGCATAGAAATTTTACTACTCTCCACATAAGCAAATTTATTCTCATCAATAGTAGTGGGAGCAAACTCAACAAAATAACTATCATGTGAAGCATAATACAATTGAAAATTAAAATCATGATGACAAATTTCATGGTTATCTTTATTCTTTATAGCATATGTGCCATCGCAATAATCATCATAAATAGGAGGCATGCTTTCATCATAATAAATTTGCTCATCAAAACTTGGGGGACAAAAAATATCATCTTTATCAAACATAGCATCCCCAAGCTTGTGGCTTTGCATATCATTAGCATCATGGGTATTCAAAGAATTCATACTAACAACATTGCAATCATGCTCATCATTCACATATTTTATGCCAAGCATTCTATGTAATTCTTCTTCTAGTACTTGAGCACAATTTTCCTTCTCATCATTTTCACGAAAGACATTAAAAAGATGAAGCATATGAGGCACCATCAATTCCATTTTTTTGTAGTTTTCTTTTATAAACTTAACTAGTGATAAAACAAGAAACTAAAAGATTCGATTGCAAGATCTAAATATATACCTTCAAGCACTCACTTCCCCGGCAACGGCGCCAGAAAAGAGATTGATGTCTACTACGCAACCTTCTTCTTGTAGACGTTGTTGGGCCTCCAAGTGCAGAGGTTTGTAGGACAGTAGCAAATTTCCCTCAAGTGGATGACCTAAGATTTATCAATCTGTGGGAGGTATAGGATGAAGATGGTCTCTCTCAAACAACCCTGCAACCAAATAACAAAGAGTCTCTTGTGTCCCCAACACACCCAATACAATGGTAAATTGTATAGGTGCACTAGTTCGGCGAAGAGATGGTAATACAAATGCAATATGGATGGTAGATATAGGTTTTTGTAATCTGAAAATATAAAAACAGCAAGGTAGCAAGTGGTAAAAGTGAGTGTAAATGGTATTGCAATGCTAGGAAACAAGGCCTAGGGTTCATACTTTCACTAGTGCAGGTTCTCTCAACAATAATAACATAATTGGATCATATAACTATCCCTCAACATGCAGCAAAGAGTCACTCTAAAGTCACTAATAGAGGAGAACAAACAAAGAGATTATGGTAGGGTACGAAACCACCTCAAAGTTATTCTTTTGGATCGATCTATTCAAGAGTCCGTAGTAAAATAACATGAAGCTATTCATTCCGTTCGATCTATCATAGAGTTCGTACTAGAATAACACATTAAGACACAAATCAACCAAAACCCTAATGTCACCTAGATACTCCAATGTCACCTCAAGTATCCGTGGGTATGATTATACGATATGCATCACACAATCTCAGATTCATCTATTCAACCAACAGAAAGAACTTCAAAGAGTGCCCCAAAGTTTCTACCGGAGAGTCAAGACGAAAATGTGTGCCAACCCCTATGCATAAGTTCACAAGGTCACTGAACCCGCAAGTTGATCACCAAAACATACATCAAGTGAATCACGTGATATCCCATTGTCACCACAGATAAGCACATGCAAGACATATATCAAGTGTTCTCAAATCCTTAAAGACTCAATCCGATAAGATAACTTCAAAGGGAAAACTCAATCCATTACAAGAGAGTAGAGGGGGAGAAACATCATAAGATCCAACTATAATAGCAAAGCCCGCGATACATCAAGATCATTCCGAATCAAGAACACGAGAGAGAGAGAGAGAGAGAGAGAGAGAGATATCAAACACAGAGCTACTGGTACATACCCTCAGCCCCGAGGGTGAACTACTCCCTCCTCGTCATGGAGAGCGCCGGGATGATGAAGATGGCCACCGGTGAGGGATCCCCCTTCCGGCAGGGTGCCGGAACAGGGTCCCGATTGGTTTTGGGTGGCTACAGAGGCTTGCGACGGCGGAACTCCCGATCTATTCTGTTTTCTGGAGGTTTCAGTATTTATAGGATTTTTTGGCGTAGGTCTCACGTCAGGGGGGGGTCTCCTGGTTGTCCACGAGGCAGGGGCCCACGCCCAGGGGATGGGTGCGCCCCCCACCCTCGTGGGCAGCTCGGGACTCTCCTGGCCCAACTCTTTTACTCCGGGGGCTTCTTTTGGTCCAGAAAAAATCATCAAAAATCGGCACATCAATTGTACTCCGTTTGGTATTCCTTTTCTGTAAAACTCAAAAACAAGGAAAAAACTGAAACTGGCACTGGACTCTAGGTTAATAGGTTAGTCCCAAAAATCATATAAAATAGCATATAAATGCATATAAAACATCCTAGCTGGATAATATAATAGCATGAATACTTCATAAATTATAGATACATTGGAGACGTATCACCGCTTGCATCATCATGATGCAAAGGCCGGGGGCATGCCTCCATTTCAAAAAAAGAAAAACAATTTGATTTCTCAGTATGGCGAAGGACTGAGCAATTCGTAGCATCGGTCTGCTTTATTCAAATAAATGTTGCTTAAGTGCATCAGTCCTCCATATGGAAGTAGAACAGACAAACCGTAGAGCAACTGAATGTTTGATGACTATCTCAATGGTTGGGCACGTTGCAGAAGTGCAAGTATTTTTGCAAATGATTTACAGAGTTCTGTTATGGGTATTGTTCTTGACAATCTAGCTCAGGATTCAATTCTCTGATCTAAATCACTCATTTTACTAAGTATGAACAATAAACACATCCAGTGACAATCTGGTTTTATGCCTCAAAAGCCTAATCACATTTCAGGGCAGTTTGACCAAATAGATACATACCTTCATACGATGAGACTGCCAGTTCTTTAATGCCTCAGGAACATCCTAAAAAAACTCCTTGCAATTTTTTCCTTTCAAATCCAGTCCTCCATATATGACCATGGAATTACATTAGAACAAAACTCCATCAGATGAAAAGAAATATGTTTCTAGCATTGGAATGGAATATGAAAGGCACAAGCACCTCCGTCGCTGATACATGGAGAAGAGGGGACCCTCGAAGAGCTCCTCTCGCGGAAGCACAATGAGGATCTACGACGCGTCCTGGTCAACGCCGTCACCTCGCCTCTAACTCGCGCAGGTCGCGCACCACCACCGGCCACCAATTATGCAGACCGCACCCGGCCGCCGCGCCCGGTCTCGCTCTGCTCTGCTCTTGCCGGCCTTCGCATTCGCCCCCGTGATGTGTCTTGCAGCAACTTCCATGTGTGTTTGAAAAACAAGATGAACATTGACAATGTGAAGTTATAATCGATGACACCGACTAATGAATAACTCTGCAAGAAAGCAAAGACAAAAGGTATGCAAAGTGGATTGTAGAACACACCGAGTATTTGCATTCGACAACAACATTTCATGAAATTATGATTCAGTAGTGAGAAGCATCCCAGCATGGTAATATTCATCATTCCTCACTGTAAAAGCTCATAGTGATATTTAGTTAGTTTTCAGCAATTGAGAGATCCTTATGGTGAACGGACTACCGCCAACGTCTTACTACAAGACAACGGCTGATTCACCAACCCGACCTTGGAAGGGAATGTTTTAGCAACAAAGAACCACAAATACATTTATAGTCCTGAATTATCAACATGCTAGTACGATTATTTCTGGATGTTACCTCCCTGCTTGGAAGGCCAGCAAGAGTAAGCATCACAGGTTGCTAAGAAAGCTCCCACTTTGCAATGGAATCAGGTGCAGACCGATCAACTGGATGGTGAAACTTGCATCATTCAGAAAATTTACACAATCCTGTAAAATGAGAAAACAGTCCAACTTTTAGGTGAGACGTTCCTCTGAGTTCATAGGCTGTCTACGCACATTAAAGTTCCTGCTTTGATCAAATATCCACCTAACCATCAGGTAGGTGTTAACACTAACCAATATAAACACTGGACAATAGTTTAATATGAGTAAACACTAACCGATATAAACACTGGACAACAGTTTAATATGAGAGTCTATTAAAAATAGAAGCCACACTTTATATTGGTCTGATCATACTGTAGGAGATCATGAATAACAATACGACAATCCATAAGAATAATACTCAGTTCTTAAGTGTACATTTTTTTCATATGCTGGCTACAGAAAGCGAATATAACCTATTTAGCAGCAGACTTTCTTGTTTTCGATAATTGAGACACCCTGCCCAGCCTTCGCAACCGAAAAATTTTAGATTCAAAAACTTCTTACACAATCTTTTTGCGAGCTAAAAAATCTCAATTTGCACATCAGCAGGCCAACTGGAAAGCAGAAAGTCCAGCTTCACAAGATATGATACACTGGCCTGGCAATGCTCATGATACTCATAAGTGGTAGGCACAAATATGGAGAAGGAAGAGTACATACTTGTTGAATTCACCATGCACATAAGATCTACTATTAGAAATCTCTAGAGCACCTGACCAAAGAGCACGAGTACTTCAGGAGAACACCTGTCCATTCTGGGGTACTCTGCGCACTAATCTTGCTGATGCACTTGTGAACGTGTATGCAATCAAAATAAACATCAATTGTTAAAAAAAAAGAATATACAGAAACTGCAGCAGGAGAGCATTCACTCATAAAGCAGAGCAAGCAAAGCAAGGTCATAGGTCTATATTAATAGAGAGGCGGCAGTCTTACAAGGTGGATCACAAAACACAGAATATATGTTCCTATAGGTTTCTTCACTTATTGAACCAAAGCACAAATGGCCACAATGCATCTGACTGGTCTATTAATTTAGGAAGACACTACACGAGAAGCCAAAAGCCAAAATTCGACGACACATACAGTGTTGCATCGGAAGACCAGAGAGCAAAAGTGCCCATTCTTGAAAATCCATAGCCTTCTGGTGCCTTTTTCTGTAAGCATAATAGGGGTGCAGAAACATCCTCTTCAGGACCTAAAATAAAGAATTCACAAAAAGGAATAATGAATCAGATATTCTCCAAGGAGCGAGGGTCTGAACAATTGGAAATGAGAAATTATTCTGGTTAAAGATAATGACTATTCAAAGCTAATACTCGCTTTCAAAATAAATGAGAGTTATAAATACAGTCCTCGTGTACTAACAGTGAAAAAAAATGTGATGCTCCAAGCAACAAAAATTTATAAAAATCAGTAAAAAAAGAGAACATACACAAGTAAATAGCATGATCTGGCTTAGATATATGATTCTCCAAGAAAATAAACTTCAGAGAAAATGTGAAACATTTACTTGAGTGTCTAAAGGGTAACCAATATGGAAGAGCATATGAGAAGAATGAAGAGTTAACTTAGACAAAAGAAATGCATCATATACACTGAAACTAAAGAATGAAAAAATAGTAGTGTGAAAACAGAGGAATAGGGTGCACATCTTAGAAAAACGCCAGGATACCTACCTCTTAAAAGTAGCCGATGGGAAGACAAAATAAAATGATTTCAGGTAGTTTCGCTGCACCTTAATGCGAATCAGCACAATTCACTACAAAGAAAGATATTTGGAAAAAAGTAGGTCAGAGCCCGCGTGTTTGTGAAAAATTTCCAGAACCAATAGCCCTTGATAATTGTAGAACTTAGAAGTTAGAACACACAAAATTCAACCTGCACACCAGTCAGCTTTCAATTGCTATGGCGTAATATATATGTTGCACAAATGACTCAGGAAGAACAATAGTATGCATATTAACATGTTCCTTGCGTGTGATTTGCGTCATCCTTCAAATGAAACACTTGAATTTGCAAATGAGATTGAATCCTGGATCGATTGATAACTAACAATAATACCAGACCATATTGTTCATTTGTTCAATATACTGCGTTAGCCTCCTTTGCACCTGACCAACTTAAAATCGGGGTTGGTAGCAAAAAATGATGGCATGAGATCTAAAGAGAGCACACAACCTCTACTTAATAGCAAAAGAAAAAAGAAAATTGTGGCATCACATCAAAGAGACTACATAGCATCCTTTGTTCTTTCCCTACCCATCTCCCTTTCTGCCTCCTCTTCCTTCCTGCTCTCACCACTGGTGGAACACTATAGACAGACAGCGGCTAAGCATCACTATGGGAAGGCACAGGGAGATGATCACCGACGCGAGAAAGATGGCCTGGCGCTCCTTAAAATAAACTCATTAATCTATACAAAATGATTGTTAGCATTTAATACATCGTGCAATTCCCACAACATACATGGTATCAGTTTCCTAGGTTCCAACCCTAGCTTCCGCCACCGCCCCGCCGCGCGCCCCTCCCCGCACTGCCGCCGCTCCAGCCGCCGCCGCCGCGCCCCTCCCGTTGCGCCACCGCCTTCCATTCTCCTGCCGCCGCACTACCCCTCCCTGTCGCTGCTGCTTCTCTCGCTCGTCCCGGCCACCGCGCGATCGCTTCTGCCGCCTCGTAGCCACGCGCTGCTGCCCACACCTCCTGTCGCCGCGACCCCCTCCCCTTCACCCGCCGCCGCCGCCGCTGCTCCTCTCACAGCCGCCGCCGCTCCCCAACCCTGACCCTCCCCCTAGCCGCACCACCCCTCGCCGTCATGTCATCTGTCACCTCGTCCGCTTCCACCAATTCCAACCCGTTCGCCGACGCCAATCCTCCCGACGTCAGCGACATCCGCAACCTCAACATCTACGAGCGGGTTCCGATTCGTCCTCCCAGATGGACTCCTCCTACTACGCGTGGAAGACGTACTTCTCCCTCGTGTTCCGGGAGTACCACCTCGTTGATCATGTGGACGGCTCCGTCGACTACAGCCTCGTCCTGACTTCCATGACTGGTCCAGCATCGACACCACGATCATCCGGTGGTTCTTCCTCACCATCTCGCCGGACCTGTTTCAGACGGTCGTGCAGGACGATGATGACGCCCACGCCGTGTAGACCAAGCTGAACGTGCTCTTCACCGACAATCGTCTTCAACGTCGTGTTTTTTTGTAGCAAGAGTTTTTGGGTGCCACCAGGACAACTCCTCCGTCGACGATTATTGTCACCGCCGCAAGACTCTCGCTGACGAGCTCCGCGATATTGGTGCAAAAATCGATGATCACCTCCTCCTCAGCACGCTCACCGCCGGGCACAACGAGGACTTCGGCAACGCCGCGACGAACCTCTCCCTCATCCCCGAGCCCTCCTTCGCCAAGTTCGGTGCGTACCTCCGGCTGGAGGAGCGGCGGATGAAGAAAGTGAAGGCGCGGGCCATCCACACTGCCCTCGCCGCCGGCACCACCCGCAGCGGGCACCCACCGCCCCCGCTGCCCCGGCCACGCCACCTCAGCCGCGCCATCCGGCGCTGTTCCCGCGGCAGCAACAGCCGCCGTACCCGCAGCAGCAACAGCCGCCGTACCCGCAGCAACAGCAGCAGCCGCTGCTCCCGACGCCCCCGTACGTGCCTCCCGCCCCTCCCACGCCACCCGCAGAATGGCGCCGCGGCGGCCGGCGCGACGGCCAGCAGCAGCCACAGGCCGCGGGCACGCCTCGTCGGCAGCAGCAGCTCCAGGTGCCTCCTTCGTGGGCCGCCGGGTATATCCCGTGGACCGGTGACGTTCATGCGTACACCATGCCGGTCCCAAGGGCCCCTGCGCCGACCCTTCCCATGCCGCGTCCGCCGGCGCATCAGGCATACTACGCGGCTCCGCAGCCCTATGGAGGGTATCCACCGCCGCAGCTGAGCGATGGTTATGGCTTCCCGATGGCGTCTCCACCACCTTCGCCGGCGCTGCCACCGGCGCCTTGGGATCTGGCGCTTCTCGCCGCACTGCACACCGCCCCTACGCCGAACAACTACACTGGAGGCGGTGATTGGTACATGGACACCGGGGCCACGGCTCACATGTTTGCTCATCCTGGTAATCTTGCCTCCTTCACTCCCATAACCACCGATCGCCGCATCATTGTTGACGACGGTTCCACCCTTCCTATTACACACGTCGGGCACACTTATTTTCCTTCTAATTATATGCCTTTATCTTTGTCTAACATACTTGTGTCTCCTCATCTTATTAAGAATCTTATTTCTGTTCGTTGTTTCACTCGTGAAAATCCTGTCACTATTGAATTTGACGAGCTTGGTTTTTGTGTTAAGGACGCTCGAACCAGGATGGTACTGCACTGATGTGAAAGCCCCGACGAGCTCTATCCGGTGCATTTGC
Source organism: Triticum aestivum (assembly GCF_018294505.1). Taxonomy (NCBI): domain Eukaryota; kingdom Viridiplantae; phylum Streptophyta; class Magnoliopsida; order Poales; family Poaceae; genus Triticum; species Triticum aestivum. Next base: position 578,924,574 of record NC_057802.1, on the reverse strand, counting down.
CTTCATCCGCCACCACGGCACCAGTTGCTCTCTCCACTGGCGTCGATCTCTGGCACACTTGTCTGGGTCATCCCAACCCCGTCACACTTCGTCATATTCTTAGGAGTTTCAGTTTCAGTTGTAATAAGATTGAGGATCACACCTGTCATGCCTGTCGTGTCGGCAAACATGTTCGCCTTCCGTTTAATAACTCCACCACCATTGCTTCTTTTCCTTTTCAATGGATTCATAGTGATGTGTGGACCTCTCATGTTCCTAGTAATTCGGGCTACCTATATTATCTGGTTATCCTTGATGATTATTCTCATTATGTGTGGACCTTTCCTTTGCGACGAAAGTCGGATGCACTCTCCACTTTGACGGCTTTTTACTCCTATGTCAGCACGCAGTTTGGGCATCCCATTCTTGCTCTTCAGACTGACAATGGAAAAGAGTTCGACAACCTTGCTTTCCGCACCTTTTTGTCGCACCATGGCACAATTTTTCGTCTCACATGCCTGTATACTTCACAACAGAACGGTCGAGCCGAACGCGTCCTTCGCACTCTGAATGACTGTGTTCGCACGCTCCTGTTCCATGCTAATGTGCCACCTTGCTTCTGTCCGGACGCACTTGCTACCGCATCACTTCTCCTTAACCTTTGACCCTACCGCCCGCGGTGGAATTACGCACCTCATCACCTTCTATTTGGTACGCCATCGTCTTACGATGGTTTGCGTATTTTTGGGTGCCTTTGTTATCCTAGCACTGCAGACACTGCTCCTCACAAACTTGCACCACGTTCTGTTGCATGCATCTTCATCGGATACCCTTCTAACTCCAAGGGCTATTGATGCTATATTCCCATCTCCCACCGTGTGTTCACCTCCCGACACGTTTACTTTGATGAGCATGTGTTTCCATTTCAGCAGGTACCCTCGGTTGTTCCTCCCGCTACCCACGTGGGAGCCTCGACGCCTATCCCAGGGCGCTCGCGTGCCGCTCTTGGCCCGCCCCTAGCTTTGAGGCGCGTCACCTGCCGGCGCCTTTCGGTTCGGCGTCCCCGCCCGTGGCGCCTCCTTCGACCGCGGCCCCGGTGCGTTCGGCACCACCTTTGCCCGCATCACCCACGGCTCCCGCGCCCGCGGCCCCGAAGCCTTCCGCACCCGCGGCCCCGACGCATTCTGCACCCAAGGCTCCCGCGGCCCCGGTGGCCCTGGCGCTCCCCCCGACCGCGGCCTCGGCGCCCGTGGCCCGGGCACCCGCGGCTCCGGCACCCCTGGCGCCCTCTTCACCGGCGACTGCGGCCGAGCTCTCCGCGGTCGGTCCGGTCACTCGCGCCCGTGCGGGTGTTTTTCGCCCGAGCTCGCGCTATGCCTCGGACGAGTACGTCCACGCGGCATCCACCTCCACGCCATCGCAATTGTCGTCCTCTGTTCGAGCCGCTCTTCGTGCCCCGTTCTGGATGGCTGTGATGCAAGAGGAGTTTCATGCCTTGCTGTGCAATCGGACGTGGTAGCTTGTTCCCTGTCCCCGGCACGCCAACGTGATTACCGGGAAGTGGTTCTTCAAACACAAGCTCCGTCCTGATGGTACCCTCGACCGCTATAAAGCGCGTTGGGTTGTTCGTGGTTTCTGGCAACGTGCTGGCATCGACTTCACCGACACCTTCGCTCCGGTTGTTAAGACCAGCACGATTTGCATGGTTCTCCACCTTGCGGTCTCCCGTGCCTGGCCGGTGCACTAGATGGACGTCTCCAACGCCTTCCTTCACGGTCACTTGGAGGAGCAGGTCTTCTGTCAGCAACCCACGGAGTTTGTTGATCCAGCACTTCCCGACCACGTGTGCCTGCTTTCGCAGTCCTTGTACGGACTCAAGCAGGCCCCTCACGCCTGGTACCAGCGCATCGTGGCGTTTCTGCACCAGGTCGGGTTTTGCTCTACCCGCCCGGACGCATCGCTCTTCGTCTATCACCAGGGCTCCGACACGGCATACTTGCTGCTTTATGTCGACGACATCATCCTGAAGGCATGTACGACTGGCCTTCTCAGTCAGCTCACTGCTCGTCTTCGCACTGAGTTCGCCATCAAGGACTTGGGTCCTTTGCACTACTTCCCCGGTGTTTAGGTGGTGCGACGTCCGGATGGCTTCTTCCTTCATCAGTGGAAGTACGCTCATGAGCTCCTGGAGCGTGGTGGCATGCTTAACTGCAAGCCCGCCGCTATGCCTGTTGATATGAAGGCCAAGCTCTTTGCCACGGATGGTTCTCCTGCTTCGGATGCTGCGTTTTACCGGTCTATTGTTGGTGCTCTCCAGTACCTCACTCTGACTCGACAGGAGATCCAGTATGCTGTCCAGCAGGTGTGTCTTCATATGCATGCTCCTCGGGACGTTCACTGGGCCGCTGTCAAGCGGATTCTTCGCTATGTCTGTGGCACTATGGACCTCGACTTCACGCTCCGCGCCTCCACCGACACCGTCCTCACCGCCTACTCCGGTGCCGACTGGGCGGGCTGCCCTGACACTTGTCGCTCCACCTCGGGCTACTGTGTCTTCCTTGGACCCTCGCTCATCTCGTGGTCTTCCAAGCGGCAGCCTATGGTCTCTCGCTCCAGTGCTAAGGCTGAGTATCGCGCTGTGGCCAACGTCGTCGCCGAGTGTTCGTGGCTTTGCCAGCTGCTTCAGGAGCTCTCTTGTCATGTCGACCGTGCTATGGTGGTCTACTGCGACAACATCTCAGCGGTCTGCCTCTCCGCTAACATGGTTCATCATCGTCGGACAAAGCATATTGAGTTAGATATTCATTTTGTTCGGGAACATGTGGCTCTTGGCCATATTCGTGTTCTACACATTCCTACTTCCTAACGATTTGCAGATATCATGACCAAGGGCTTGCCTACGTCGTCATTTGAAGAGTTCCGGTCCAGTCTTTGCGTCAGCAGCGGTGCCGCTTCGACTGCGGGGGGTGTTGAGTATATGTGTTGTGCATATTTGTGTATTGGGCTCACCTCCTAGTTGCCTTGTATAGTTGAGGTCGTGGTCCACCGTTGTACATCATATATACGTGCGTTTACACCTGAGTAATACATCGTGCAATTCCCACAAGATACACTTACGTATGGCACAGTCGTAGACTCGTGGGATGAGTACCTCTAGATGTCTGAGAGCACATGCCTAGAGGCCACGGTTAAATTTGCTACTGCACTTCCTAGCCTTTCTGGTTTCTTCTTTCTTTGACTTCGTGGTTGTGTAGCATCCTCGATGTTTTGAAATCATGCTGTTACAAAGGACATGATTGTTTATTTGTATCAAATGGATGCTTACAAAAAGAAAACTTTGCGGGCCACCGTGCTTGTTCATTTGTACGTACCCATCCAAATCCGATGCTTGCGGGCAATGATGTGATAAAATTTTATAAATCAAAAGAAGATGGCCAGCATTGCCGTAATATGCAGGTAACGAGAAGAGCAATACTGCCAACAAGCCAACATGGCAGGTCCCAAGGGGCGCTTCACATGTTGCAGTGTATACATTATCTTCCATACCCTTGCACGACAATGCACCATTTATTTGTAACTTGCATTGTCGCAACAGTCCTGCATTGAGTGTGTGTCAGTTCTTGATTGATTGAGGTGTTGGCCGTGCTACCGACGCAACAGTCCTGCATAGTTTGTCTTTCTATTTTTTTCTTTCTGACATTAAATATTTCTTTATCATTTAAAATAAAAAGTATTTTTTAAACGAAAGGATAGATAGATAGGCATGTAGGGGATAGATAGATGTGACATTAACCTGTACACTGAGTTATGGAATAAATATGTAAAATACACAAGATAGGGATAGATGACAACCTGGCCACACAAATTTGTTGGTCGGCCTTCTAGAAGATAGCACGTAATATGCAACAATAAATGGGTATAAGCATGATTAGTGAAGCAACTTACAAGTGTTTTAGCGACTTGCAAGCAGGGGCGGACGCACGTTAGAGGTTGTGGGGGCAGCTGCCCCCACTCGATTTTCTCATCCACGTGTACTTGATCATGTGCATACTTGTGTGCCCCCACTTGGGCCAGTACGTTGACCCCACTCAGCCCATTTTCTCGTGTGTTTTTAGGAGCCCATGGAATCTATGTAAACTCTAAAGAATTAGCCCACCAAAGAATATCAATTGCTGCAACCCACAACTTGCGCACATTTCACACATTGCCTTCTCGATCCCAGATTTTCATTGGCCTATTTGACTCATTGCATCCCTAACTTGTGCACACACGCATGCCGCCGCCGCCACGCAGGAGGCGGAAGCCCTGGCTGCCGCCCCACCTCGGTGCTCACGCGGTCGTCAGCTTGCTGCCGACATTGCCGACTTGCCGTCCTCCATCCCTTGTGGTCCTACATGAAGGCGCCGCAGCACATCTTCCATCTCTAAATCCTGAATATGCAATTCCCTAATTTTAATTGACATCAAGGTAAGCCGTATAAGTGATATGGGTTCTTCTCTTTTCATTTTTTGTTTGTGTGATTTCTATCTTGGAAATCATGTTAATCTATCCAATTTATATGTATAATTTACTGATTGGGGTGATTATCCCGTTCGAACATTTTTCTTGAAACATACAATTTTGTATGCAACGTTTTAGTGACGAGTAAAATAGGCTAGTCCGGACACAACAACTGCAATTCAATTAGGAGGATCTATTAATATTTCCTAGTCCCTAGCACAATTCATCTTCATGTATGATGTGTGGTAATTCTAGCAATTCATTTAACATTTCACTTTTTGGCATATCCACAGTGGAGTTTTTCTTTCTTTCAAAAACTAACAACTACAAAGATACATGAATTAGTTGATTTCAACAATCTTTCTAGAGTGGCTTTATTTATATAGTCAGGGTATGCCTTTTCTCTAAAAAAAATCTTTCTAGAGTTCCTTTTAAATGGAAAATGATTGCATATTACAATCCCAATCAACATGAGGATATAAGAAGAAAGTACTTGATGTTGGGAGCTCGCCAGCCTCGTCCTATAACGTCTAAACCAACAATGATTTGGAAGAAAAACCACATTTTAATGGCGATTAGCATGATCAGTTCGTGGCAATTGCTTGGAGCACAACAAGGCAGAGGACATTGCATTGTGTTGCGTTGTATGATAGCGGTATATGTGGTAGTTCATACGGGTGCTTTTTTTGTTGGTATATGGTCATACATTCTTGCCCCCACTGAAGTTTTATCCTGGGTCCGCCCCTGCTTGCAAGTGTTTCTTGGATGTATAAACATGCATGCGTTTATAACAATACAAAAGCGTGCTGACAGGAGTACAACAAAGACAAATAGATGTATGCATGAATCGACGCTAACTAGCGGATTTAACGAGAAATGGGAGCATCATAGAAGTGGTTAATTAGGAAGAATAAAATATTAAAAGAACCATTTACGAAATACCATATGTGTAAGCTAAATATTATAGAAGCGAGCATATTGTTTGCAAATTTTTATAGGTAGCTTACCAAGCTGACCATTTGGTAGAAGCGAGCGTATTGTACAAATAAATAACAACTATTTTGTGGGTGCATTCGGACCGGTCAGCGGATGGAGCGGGCCGAGGCGCCGGCGGGCGGACTCGGCTAGCGGGCGGCGAGCGGATTTTGGCGCGGCTGGCGGGTGACGGGCTAGCTAGCTGGCGCGAGCGGGTCGGGTGATGCTTAGCAGACTTGGCGATCGGGTGCAGCGCGTAGCAGCGGGCGGACGGCGTGGCTTGGCGATGCGCGATGCAGACTTGCGATCAGGTGCAGCTTGGGGCGTGTAGCGGCGGCAGCGGGATAGCGGGTTGCAGCGCTAGGTGGTGCAGGCGGGGAGAGGGGCAGCGGCAGCGGCCGGTGCGGGGAGCGCATGGGCGGCAGCGGCGGCTGGGTAGTGGCGGCGGCGGCGGCGGCGCGGAGGAGACGTGCGGCGGCGGCGGAAGCGAGAAGAAAACCTAAAAAACTGATACCAAGTAAGATGTGGGAATTGCATGATGTATTGTGCATAGGCACGTATATATGATGTACAGAGGTGGGCCACGGATCTCAACTATACAAGAAACTAGGAGATTGGCCCAATACCCAATATGCGCATAACACATATACTCAACACCTTCATTACGATTAAAACATGGAAGGAAACCCAATACGAAATTACTAATCTGTCTTTAAGCCAAAATCTGAGTCTTCTCGCTCTTCGTGCATAGGCACGTATATATAATGTATAGAGGTGGGCCACGGACCTCAACTATACAAAAAACTAGAAGGTGGACCCAATACACAATATGCACATAACACATATACTCGACACCTTCATTACGATTAAACATGGAAGGAAACCCAATAGGAAATTACTAATATGTCTTTAAGCAAAAATCTTAGTCTTCTCCTATTAACCGTTGGAACAACTTAATACTACCCATTATATTGGGTTGTACGATGTACGGTAAAAAATTCATCCTATGTGTATTTCCATCATCTATTTCCCCAAATTTGCTTTAAAAATATATATTTTCCCAAATCGATGGGTCCAGGCGTGTTGGAGCTCAAGGCTGAAGCCTCAGACCCACCGTATCCGTACATAAGCTCCCGCCTATAAAGCTGTACGCTCGAGCTGAATCTATGCATCAAACATTGCATCATCCCCTCCTCCCGGAAAAAAGAAAAGGCTCCTCCTAGCAAAAGTAGCCTGTGAAGCGATGGGTTCCAAGTACTTGTTGTTCGGCCTCTGCTCCCTGCTTGTACTTTCCGGCCAGCGGACTCTCTTCACTCCAGCGTTAGCTCGGGGCATCCCAGGATCATCGGCAGCAACCTTCGCTTCCTTTGTTCATGCGCCTACCAAGAACAATGACCCCGGCAGCGGTAAGTAATCTAGTTCCAAACAAAAGTTCAAATTTTCTTTACGGTGTCATGCATGGTAGAACGCCAAAAGAAATCTATGGATCCTGACAGAACCTTCGTAAATAGCCCTCCATGCTAAAATAAGTGTCTTTAATTTAGTAAATTAGCGACACTTATTATTAAGATATCTATTCGCAAAAAAAGGAAATGGTCGACAAATCATCGGTAAATATTACTCCCTCCGTAAACTAATATAAGAGCGTTTAGATCACTACTTTAATAATCTAAACGCTCTTATATTAGTTTACAGAGGGAATACAAGCATAAAGGTCAAGTTCCATGATATCGTGTTTCTCCATTCTGTGACCACAGGTGTGCATGCGCGCCAGCCAGCAGGTGTGGAAGAGCAGAAGGGTGAAACTGGTTTGCTCAATCCTCGTATCTGGCCACGTTGCCCGCCGTCCGTTTGCCACTGGCACGGCACTTCAGTTCCAGCTTCAACTCGCGCAGCAGCAAATCCCTGAGAAGGACGATCATTCGGTTGCGTTGGATCGGCGTCAAACCATGCATGGCGGGGGATTAAATTAAAAACCGTGCCTGTGCTGTGATGTTGCCTACTATATAATGTGTGTGTGTGTGTGTGTGTGTGTGTGTGTGTGTGTGTGTGAATTAATGTCTGGCGACGGCGCCTTAGGAGTACAACATACGTGATGAAATAAATAAATCGTTGGTATTCTCTGCAACAATGCCAGTGATTCTGCTTAATTGATCAAGTCCAAGCGGTGTCACATATATTGACTGACTGCTCGATGTCATGCAGTTTAGATACATACTATTCTTCTTCTTCTTCTTTGAAGGGAGATACAGATTCTTTTGCTATGCCACATGTGAGGGCCCCATTGATTCTGGCATGTTTGTTCTGAACTTGCTGTGTTGTGCATGTTAGATAATAACGAGAAATAAACGAGACAAAGAGACACGGATTTTTACGTGGAAACCCTTGCGGGAGAAAACCATGGACGCACAAAGGCGCAATCACTATGAGGAGGAGTATTACAAGAACGAGATGACAGACCGTCTGAGGTGTGACTACATGGGGTATATAAGAGCACTAGTAGGAAAAGGGGCTTTTACCCCGGTTTGTAAGGGCCTTTTGTCCCGGTTTTCGAACCGGGACTAAAGGGTCGTTACTAAAACCCTAACCTTTAGTCCCGGTTCTTACACGAACCGGGACAGAAGGTCCTCCACGTGGCCGCTGCTGCCAGCCCAGGCAGGGGGCCTTTGGTCCCGGTTGGTGCCACCCCAAAAGGCAGGGCCTATTGGTCCCGGTTGGTGGCACCAATCGGGACCAATAGGCATCCACGCGTCAGCATTTCAGGGGCTGGGGGTTTTGTTTTTTAAGGCGGGAGGGGGTTGGGGGGTTTTGGGGGGTTAATTTAGGTGTTTCATATATTGTGTTAGCTAGCTAATTAATAGAGAGAAGTGTCCTCTCTTATCTCCGTGCTTGGTCGACGCTACATACTATATACGTATGGAGAGGACTAGACACGCTAGCTAGTAAGCAAATGAAGGAAACAGAAGATCGTCATGAACATATGCATACAGAGAGAAGTGATATCGACCACCTCTCCTTCTCCGAGAGATTGGTCGAACAACAAGTTCTCGTATATCTATCTGACACTACCGGCTACATATATACAATAATTATCTCTTACAATATAATCTCCTAATTAAATAGTAAGAACACAGGGTCCACATAGTATTCTCCGTTTTCAGCGATCAGGGGTCAAGGAAGAATGCCGCCAATTCCTCTTGAATTGCTCGCATACGATCTTCTGCTAGGAGTTCATCCCGCATCCGAAACATCTAATTTGAATAAGGGGGTCAATACATATATATATGAATAAATGAAACTCGACACAAATGATGGTAATAAAATAAAATTGTGAATATTATTGCTTACGCACTTCATATTGTTCGTCAGAGTAGCCCCACTCACAGGTCGTGTGGCGGATAGACTCGCAAACGTAGTATCCACAGAAATCATTCCCTTGTTCCTGCCACAACCACTTTACAAGAAATAGAGGTCAATCAAACTGATAAGCAAGCATGCTAAATGGTATTGATGAAACTAGTGCTTGAATCACTAGGAGATGTGCGGAACATGCTACTATAGTACTTACTTTCGGGCGTCTAAATTGCAGCTTCTTCGGCAGTCCCGGAGCTTTTGTGGTGAATTTTCTCGAAACCCTGCCAGACAAAGAAAACAATTACTTGATATCAGGAAATGAACAAAGTTGCTGATATGGTGGATAATGATCGATTTAACTTACTTCTCGAGCATTTGAGTCATGTCTGCATAGTCCTGGGGATCTTTTCGTCTCGACTCTAAGACGGTTACTACTCCCTGCTCAAGCTTACTCTCTAGGAGAATATAGTGGAAGCTGCGCATGCATGCATAAGTCATCAGTTACATTACCATAACCTGGACTAATAAGGGAAACCGAATATGCACAAGACAGTAACACTCACTTGAAGTTGTAAGGAAAGAGTATTATATCTTTGTTTTGATTTAATACCAACGATCGTAGCAAGTTGGCCTCGGCTTCTTTGGCATGTTTTTCAACCGTATATGCATCTATGAGATTTGTGTTAATGAACCCAATATCACCGATTTGTCTTTTCTTCAATTCGGCGATCTTCAATCTGCATAATATAGTGAGGATAATTATAAATACATGCAATGAAAGAGCTGACCTATATAGAGAGACTTAATGACAACAGTAGTACTACTTACAGACAGTAGCAAGTGATCGTTGATTTATCGAGGGCCTTTTGATTGAAAAACTGGAAGAACTCCTTAAATGGAACATTCAGCAGTTCAATTCCAACGAGGTCATGCTCCGGTTTAACTCTCAGCATCAAAGTATTCATCCCATCAGACTCTCTGTAGGTTTTCATGTACCAATCATGTAATCTTCGCATCATCATTGTTAGAGATCTTTCATCTTTGACGAGAGGCTTCCCGTAATGCTATTTGTGTTCGTCCACCTCCATGATTTCATAATGTACATCGTCGAGCAGGTAATCTCCAAGATTGTTATAACCGGCCACCATCCTCGGATCATTAGCGACGATGTCTTTAGACACCTTGAGCGGGGGGCACGATTGGTTCGCTTGTTCGCCAAGCTGGGCAATTTTTTTCCCAGCTCGTCGTTCTTTTAACCTTTGATCACTGACAGTACTTCCCGACCGCTCCGCTTCGACAAATGTCTTTGCAATAATGCGCTCATAGTTGCCTTTCGGCGGAGACTTTGGTGGTTTTGTCAGGGCATCCAGAGTGCGCTTCGCTTTCACTGGATCTACCTTCTCCTCCGGAGGTGGATGTTTCTTTGCTTTCACCCCTTCAAAGAAGTTCTTCACTTCGGCTCGCACGATCTTCGCGTTCTCCTCCTCGGTCCTCTCGTATGGTAACTTCTCTGAAGTCTTCAGAGAAGGACCGAATCTGTATTGCCTCCCGCCTCTGGCAGCTGTACTGCTAGACGCCGGCATAGCAGACAGAGCGGCTACGGCTGTCTTCTTTCCTTGCTTACGAGGCGGAGGAGAAGGACTACGACGCGCCAAAGCAGCCGGAGCGGCGGCGGGTCTCTTCCGCCCTTGCTGACGAGGCGGAGAAGGAGGAGGCTGGCTGCTCTGGCACGCCGGCGCGGGCGGAGAAGGAGGCAGAGTGCCGCCACGCGCCAGAGAAGGAGGCTGATGAGTGCCCTGATCACTCGCCGGAGGAGGAGGCGGAGTGCCGCCACGCGCCGGAGAAGGAGGCTGAGTGCCCTGATCACTCGCCGGAGGAGGAGGCTGCGGCGGAGTGCCCTTACTCGCCGGAGGCGTCCAGTTCGGAAGGTTAATGAGCTTCTTCCGCCATAGGCACGGAGTCTTCAGAGCTAAACCCAGCCGAGTCTCCCCTTTACCGGTAGGGTGGTCAAGCTGGAGGTCCTCAAATCCCTCCGTTATTTTATCCACCATCACCCTAGCATATCCTTCTGGAATCGGCCGGAAGTGGTAGGTTGCGCCGGGTTTAGGAGGTAAAACAGAGCCAACAGCCGCCTTGACTTTGAAGTTCTGCCATTCCGCCATAAGGTGGCAATGTTGAGACTCCGTGATAGCATCCACGGGGTAGCTAGCAGGAGCCGTCAAGACATGCTTCGGCTGAAGCAACTCGGTGGAAGCCACGCTGCTTCTCCGCTGAGATGGCGGGGTAGCTTCGGGGGTAGTTTCGGCATGTCGATTGCCGTCTCGTTCCTCTAGCGCTTGAACCCTTTCGTGCAGCTTCTGAATTTGGGTCTGCTCCATTTTTTTCCTCCTCTCCTGGCTTTTGTAACCGCCTGCGTCCGAAAAACCAGCCTTCCACGGAACGGAGCCTGGCGTGCCTCGTGTCCGTCCAGGGTGCTCAGAATTCCCGAGGGCCATTGTGAGCTCGTCGTTCTCTCTGTCTGGAACGAACGTCCCTTCCTGCGCTGTATCGATATATTGCTGAATCTTCTTGACTGGTATTCTCAAAAGCTCGTGCGTCCAAATGCACCTCCCTGATACAGGGTCCAAGGTTCCACCAGCCCCGAAGAACCAAGTCCGGCAACGGTCTGTCCAGTTCATTGTCTGTGGTTCGATCCCTTTTTCAAGCAGGTCATTCTCAGCCTTGGCCCACTTAGGCCGGGCTTTGAGGTAGCCACCTGACCCCGTGCGATGGTGAAGCTTCTTCTTCGCAGCATTGTTCTTGTTTGTCGCTGACATCTTCTTACTCTTTTCCGATGTCTTGTGGGCCACAAATGCGGGCCAGTGATCTCTGATCTTCTCATACCGGCCAATGAATTCTGGTGTCTCTTCTTTGTCGACAAACGTTTTCAGCTCATTCTTCCACCTCCTGAATAGGTCTGCCATCTTCTTAAGAGCATGAGACTTGATTAATTGCTCATTAACTGGCTTCTCCGGCTCCTCCTCTGGCGGTAGGGTGAAATTTGCCTTCAGCTCAGTCCAAAGATCATCTTTCCGCATATCATTGACATAAGACACCTCAGGGTCTTCCTTCTTAGGCTTATACCATTGGTGGATGCTGATCGGGATCTTGTCCCTAACTAGAACCCCGCACTGAGCAGCAAATGCATCCTTTGTCCGGATGGGTTCAATCGGTTGGCCGTCGCGCGCGATTGCTGTGATCTCAAACCTTTCATCCGAGCGCAGCTTTCTCTTCGGGCCTCGTCTCTTTACCGAAGTTGTGCTCGATCCGGAGGGCTAGAAAAAAGAAGAAAGACGAGTGTTAATTAATATGTGTACATACCAAAACAATGAATGCATCAATTAGCTAGTCAGCATAGGCTTAACTAATATATTTACCTGGCCGGACTCTGTTCGGTCACCGGAGCCGTCACCATGGGCTCCTTCTTGCACCAGCATTGGGTCACCGGAGCCATCATAATCATGTCTTTCCTCCTCCACTCTTCGATCACCGTAGCCTGCTTCTTCATCCTGTTCTTCCAGACCATCATTGTCGTTAAGATACGACAAGATATCACCTCCGGCTAAGATTATGTCCCCCAACACCTCTTCTTCTTGCTCGTCTCGTCCGTGCTCCATTGTTTCTGCAAATATTACAACATGGCAATTATTACACAAACATGACAGCAGGTGGATATATTAGTGCAAACGTAGACCTAGCTTATTCCGGGTTTGGGGTGGCCTCGGCAACGCTTCAAGGGTAGGGGCGCGGCGGGAGGGGGTAGGAGACCGACATCGTTTTTTTCTAGGGTTTGGGTGTCCTTGAGAGTTTTGGTCGAGCGAGAGGGCCGGGGGTGCTCCCGTGGTATAAGTTATCACGGTCGAGAGCGGGTATAAATATCGACCGTCCATCATGTCGAAGTTATCTAGGAGGGAGTTATATATATCGACAACGACGACATACATACATGGGAAAATAATGTTATCGGGGAGGGGGTATATCGACCCCCCCCCCACGTGTTGAAGTTATCGGGAGGGTGTTATATTGACAACGACGACATACGTACATGGGAAAATAATATTATCGGGGAGGGGGTATATCGACCCCCCCCTCGTGTTGAAGTTATCGGGAGAGGGGTATATCGACGACGACAGACCCGATAAAACATAAGAAAACGAAGAAGAAATACAAAGAGGAGAAGAAGAAAAGGAATAGAGGAGAAGATCGAAGAAAAAAAGAAGAAAAAAAAAGAGGAGAAGAAGAAAGGAATAGAGGAGAGAAGAAGAAAAAATAGAATTTTTTCTATTTTTTCTTCTTCTCTTCTATTCCTCTCTTCTTCTCCTCTTCTTTTTCTTCTTTTTTCCTCTTCTTATTTATTCCTCCTCTTCTTCCTCTCCTCTTCTTCTCCTTTCTTCCTCTTCTTATTTTCCTTTTTCCTCTCATTCATAAAAAAATGTTCAAATAGAAAATTTCGAAAAAAATTAAAGGTTTTGCCTAATGCATTGTTCATATTTCATCATGTTCTATGAACAAAAAAACATCATATTTCATCCACATCCATGCATACATCATATATGTGATCATCTATGAAAAAACATCATATTCTATAAAAAAATCATTACATATATATATATGAACAAAAACAATTATGATAACAAGCATATATATCATCATATATATATAAAACAAGCATATATATGAAAAAATGCTAGGGAGGGCGCCGGCCGGACCAAGGTGAGGAGGACCGCGGGGTCGGCGGCGAGGATGGCGACGGGGCAATGGACGCGCGCTCGGGGTAGGGGCGACGGCGGCGAAGGGCGGGGCAGGGCGATGGGGACGGGCCGGGGCGGCGCACGTCGGGGCAGGGGCGCGGCTGACGGCGAGGG
>NC_057802.1:578891326-578910502 GCF_018294505.1 Triticum aestivum | reverse complement strand
AACCGGGACTAAAGGTGGGCATTAGTTCCGGTTGGTGCCACCAACCGGGACCAAAGCCCTCTTTTTAGCAGCCCAAAGGGCGGGAAGCGGCGGCCTTTGGTCCCGGTTGGTGGCACCAACCGGGACCAAAGGCCTTGTGCTGCCCCGCGTCAAAAGTTTAGTCCCACCTCGCTAGCTGAGAGAGAGCCGCACCTGTTTATAAGGTGCGGTGCGCCTGAGCTGTCGAGCTCCTCTCTAAAGCAGGCTTACGGGCCTAACCTCTCTGTACATGCCTGTGGGCCTACTGAGCCTTCTGCGGGCCTGAATCCTGGCCCATGGATGGCTTTCTAGTCGTATTCAGGCCGTGGTGGCCCAGTAGGTGGCATAATTTTTATTTTTTGCCTTTTTTTTGTTTTCTTTTTTGCTTTATTTATTTTGTTTTGTTTCTACTTACAACAAAAAACTTATTTATTTTATTTTGTTTCTAATTACTTATTTATTTTACTTTATGATAATTCTTTTTGCTATTAAAGTTTCTAACAAAAAAAGTTCTTTATGAAAATTATTTTTGCTTTCAATGATTTTGAACAGAAAATACTTCGATAATTTTATTTGCATCAATTTTATATAATTTTAGTTTCAATAATACTAGAGGTTGCTTATAATGTTTTGAACAGAAAATACTTTGATAATTTTGGTTTCATAAATTTTATTTATGTTATTAAAGTTTATTTTATTTTGTTTCTACTTATATATTTTATTAAAGTTTATATTATTTTTTTTCTAATTACTTTTTTATTTTATTTGTTATTTTTCATGCACCATTTTTCATGCATTTACTGATTCTTTTGAGCTATAAGACCCTAAAATTGAAAAGCATTTCAAATGAACTCTGAAAAGGTTGAAAGTTGGCATGGTATCATCATTTCATCCACATAGCATGTGCAAGAAAGTTGAGAGGGTTACGGCAAAAACTAGATGCACTTCGTGTACAAAACGGACAATATCTTTCGAAGTATCAGGATTTCATACGGAAACTCGTCTGTTACAAAGGGATTTCATTTTTTAAAACTTATTTGAACTCCTGACTTTTTGTGTGTTCAAAATGCACCATTCAAAGCCACATCTCATTAATTTTCAACCCTTTCTGACTTCATTTGTTATTTTTCATGCATTTACTAATTATTTTGAGCTATAAGACCCTAAAATTGAAAAGCATTTCAAATGAACTCCGAAAAGGTTGAAAGTTGGCATGGTATCATCATTTCATCCACATAGCATGTGCAAGAAAGTTGAGAGGGTTACGGCAAAAAGTAGATGCACTTCGTGTACAAAACGGACAATGGTATCATACTCGTCTGTTACAAAGTTGGCATGGTATCATCATAATAGTTGCGGGAGAAAGTCTTCAGTTTTTCTTCGCTTGTGTCATTTGCTTATTGCGCCGTAACCATGGATAATCTTCATCGTTTATCAGGATGCTTGGGTCAGCCTTGACTTTGAAGGGAGGAATTTCATGAAACTTTTCATAATCTTCAGACATGTCTGTCTTGCCCTCCACTCCCACAATGTCCCTTTTTCCTGAAAGAACTATGTGGCGGTTTGGCTCATCGTATGATGTATTCGCTTCCTTATCTTTTCTTTTTCTCGGTCTGGTAGACATGTCCTTCACATAGATAACCTGTGCCACATCATTGGCTAGGACGAACGGTTCGTCAGTGTACCCAAGATTGTTCAGATCCACTGTTGTCATTCCGTACTGTGGGTCTACCTGTACCCCGCCTCCTGACAGATTGACCCATTTGCACTTAAACAAAGGGACCTTAAAATCATGTCCATAGTCAAGTTCCCATATGTCCATTATGTAACCATAATATGTGTCCTTTCCCCTCTCGGTTGCTGCATCAAAGCGGACACCGCTGTTTTGGTTGGTGCTCTTTTGATCTTGGGCGATCGTGTAAAATGTATTCCCATTTATCTCGTATCCTTTGTAAGTCAATACAGTCGAAGATGGTCCCCTGGACAACGAGTACAACTCATCACAAACAGTGGTGTCACCTCTGAGACGTGTTTCCAACCAACTGCTGAAAGTCCTGATGTGTTCACATGTAATCCAGTCGTCACACTGCTCCGGGTGTTTGGAGCGCAGACTGTTCTTGTGTTCACAGATATACGGGGTCACCAAGGTAGAGTTCTGTAGAACTGTGTAGTGTTCTTGAGACCAAGAATATCCATCCCTACATATTATTGAGTCCCATCCAAGCGTGCCTTTTCCAGTCAGTCTCCCCTCATACCGCGATTTAGGGAGACCTATTTTCTTAAGGCCAGGAATGAAGTCAACACAAAACCCAATGACATCCTCTGTTTCATGGCCCATGGAGATGCTTCCTTCTGGCCTAGTGCGGTTACGGACATATTTCTTTAGGACTCCCATGAACCTCTCAAAGGGGAACATATTGTGTAGAAATACGGGCCCCAGAATGACAATCTCGTCGACTAGATGAACTAGGACGTGCGTCATGATATTGAAGAAGGATGGTGGGAACACCGGCTCGAAACTGACAAGACATTGCGCCACATCACTCCTTAGCCTTGGTACGATTTCTGCATCGATCACCTTCTGAGAGATTGCATTGAGGAATGCACATAGCTTCACAATGGCTAATCGGACGTTTTCCGGTAGAAGCCCCCTCAATGCAACCGGAAGCAGTTGCGTCATAATCACGTGGCAGTCATGAGACTTTAGGTTCTGAAACTTTTCTCTGGCATATTTATTATTCCCTTTATATTCGACGAGAAGCCAGTCGGGACCTTCATACTGAGCAGGCATTCAAAGAAGATTTCTTTCTCTTCTTTCGTAAGAGCGTAGCTGGCAGGACCTTCATACTGCTTCGAAGGCATGCCGTCTTTTTCGTGCAAACGTTGCAGGTCCTCCCGTGCCTCAGGTGTATCTTTTGTCTCCCATACACACCCAAGAAGCCTAGCAGGTTCACGCAAAGGTTCTTCGTCACGTGCATCACGTCGATTGAAGAGCGGACCTCTAGCTCTTTCCAGTAGGGTAGGTCCCAAAATATAGATTTCTTCTTCCACATGGGTGCGTGTCCCTCAGCGTCATTCAGAACAGCTAGTCCGCCGGGACCCTTTCCAAAGATTACGTGTAAATCATTGACCATAGCAAGTACGTGATCACCGGTACGCATGGCGAGCTTCTTCCGGTGATCTGCCTCGCCTTTGAAATGCTTGCCTTTCTTTCGACATTGATGGTTGGTCGGAAGAAATCGACGATGGCCCAGGTACACATTCTTCCTGCATTTGTCCAGGTATATACTTTCAGTGTCATCTAAACAGTGCGTGCATGCGTGGTATCCCTTGTTTGTCTGTCCTGAAAGGTTACTGAGAGCGGGCCAATCGTTGATGGTTACAAACAGCAACGCGTGCAGGTTAAATTCCTCCTGTTTGTGCTCATCCCACATACGTACACCGTTTCCATTCCACAGCTGTAAAAGTTCTTCAACTAATGGCCTTAGGTACACATCAATGTCGTTGCCGGGTTGCTTAGGGCGTTGGATGAGAACTGACATCATAATGAACTTCCGCTTCATGCACATCCAAGGAGGAAGGTTATACATACATAGAGTCACGGGCCAGGTGTTGTGATTGCTGCTCTGCTCCCCGAAAGGATTAATGCCATCCGCACTTAAACCAAACCATACGTTCCTTGGGTCAGCTGCAAACTCAGCCCAGTACTTTCTCTCGATTTTTCTCCACTGCGACCCGTCAGCGGGTGCTCTCAACTTCCCGTCTTTCTTACGGTCCTCACTGTGCCATCGCATCAACTTGGCATGCTCTTCGTTTCTGAACAGACGTTTCAACCGTGGTATTATAGGAGCATACCACATCACCTTCGCAGGAACCCTCTTCCTGGGGGGCTCGCCGTCAACATCACCAGGGTCATCTCGTCTAATCTTATACTGCAATGCACCGCATACCGGGCATGCGTTCAGATCCTTGTATGCACCACGGTAGAGGATGCAGTCATTAGGGCATGCATGTATCTTCTGCACCTCCAATCCTAGAGGGCATACGACCTTCTTTGCTGCGTATGTACTGTCGGGCAATTTGTTATCCTTTGGAAGCTTCTTCTTCAATATATTTCAGTAGCTTCTCAAATCCTTTGTCAGGCACAGCATTCTCTGTCTTCCACTGCAGCAATTCCAGTACGGTACCGAGCTTTGTGTTGCCATCTTCGCAATTGGGGTACAACCCTTTTTTGTGATCCTCTAACATGTGATCGAACTTCAGCTTCTCCTTTTGACTTTCGCATTGCGTCCTTGCATCGACAATGACCCGGCGGAGATCATCATCATCGGGCACTGGTTCCTCTTGATCTTCAGCAGCTTCCCCCCTTGCAGCATCATTGGGCACATCGTCTGGTTCCTCTTGATCTTCAGCACCTTCCCCCGTTGCAGCATCACCGTATTCAGGGGGCACATAGTTGTCATCGTCCTCTTCTTCTTCGCCGTCTTCCATCATAACCCCTATTTCTTCGTGCCTCGTCCAAACATTATAGTGTGGCATGAAACCCTTGTAAAGCAGGTGGGTGTGAAGGATTTTCCGGTCAGAGTAAGACTTTGCATTCCCACATATAGGGCATGGACAACACATAAAACCATTCTGCTTGTTTGCCTCAGCCACTTCGAGAAAATCATGCACGCCCTTAATGTACTCGGAGGTGTGTCTGTCACCGTACATCCATTGCCGGTTCATCTGCGTGCATTATATATAATTAAGTGTGTCAAAAACCATTACAGAACATCATGAATAGATAATTAAGTGACCAAATTAATAGAAGTTCATCATCACATTAAAACCAAAGTACATACATAGTTCTCATCTAACAACATATATATAGCTCTCCGGAGCATGTAATTAATTAAACCATACATTGAAACTATATAAAACATTTCAATTCGAAAACAAATGCGATCATAATCGCAACCAAGGTAACAATTGATCCAACGGCATAATGATACCAAGCCTCGGTATGAATGGCATATTTTCTAATCTTTCTAATCTTCAAGCGCATTGCATCCATCTTGATCTTGTGATCATTGACGACATCCGCAACATGCAACTCCAATATCATCTTCTCCTCCTCAATTTTTTTTATTTTTTCCTTCAAGTAATTGTTTTCTTGTTCAACTAAATTTAACCTCTCGACAATAGGGTCGGTTAGAATTTCCGGTTCAACCACCTCCTAGATAAATAAAATCTATGTCACGTTGGTCGGCATATTTGTCATAAACAATAAATGAACCAAATAGTTATAAAAAGATAATATATACCACATCCAAATCATAGACAGGACGAGGGCCGACGGGGGCGGATACCAAAACCATCGCACTATGTAATAAGAAGGAATAATAAAAGTAACAAAATTAGACAAGTATCTATCTAAAGTAAGAATTTTTTTTCTTTCAGAAAGAAGGTAAGAACAAGAGGCTCACCACGGTGGTGCTGGCGACGAGATCGGCGCGGGCGATCGACGGCGGTGAAGACGGGGACGGGACGGACCGCTAAACCTAGACAAATCTCGAGGAAAATGGAGCTCGGAGGTCGAGTTTCGAGAGGAGAAAGATTAACTAGTGTGGCTCAGACATTTCATCGAACACCTCATGTGCATAGGAGGTGAGCTAGAGCACCCAAATGCCCTCCCCTCGCCGACCAGAAAAAACAGAGCACTGTGGAGTGCTCTGCTGTGGCGATGGGGTATATATAGGCAACTCATTGGTCCCGGTTCGTGGCATCAACCGGGACTAAAGGCCTTTGGTCCCGGTTGGTGCCACGAACCGGGACCAATGCCCCCCTTTAGTCCTGGTTGGTGGCACCAACCGGGACCAAAGGCCTTGTGCTGCCCCGCGTCAAAAGTTTAGTCCCACCTCGCTAGTTGAGAGAGCTCGAGAGTGGTTTATAAGCGCTGTTGCGCCCACACTCTCGAGCTCCTCTCAACTGCAGGCTTTCGGGCCTAACCGTTCTCTTTGCCTGTGGGGCCTACTGGGCCTTCTGCGGGCCTGAATCCTAGCCCATGGATGGGTTTCAAGTCGTACTCAGGCCGTGGTGGCCCAGTAGGTGGCATAATTTTTTCTCTGTTTTTTGTTTTCTCTTTTGCTTTATTTATTTTGTTTTGTTTCTACTTACAACAAAAAACTTATTTATTTTATTCCATTTTGTTTCTAATTACTTATGTATTTTACTTTAATTATTTTGTTTTTATTTATTTTACTGCTGTTATTTTTATTTAATTTATTAAGGTTTATTTATTTTAGTTACTATAGTTTATTTTATTTTATTTTATTAAGGTTTATTTATTTTTATTTATTTTATTAAGGTTTATTTATTTTATTTACTATAAAAAAATGAACATAGATGCACCTATAGAGAAAATTCAACCTAAATTCATAATAAATTTCTATGAAATTCAAAGAAATTTACTGTGAATTTAGGTCAAATTCCCTGTATAAGGGCATCTATTTTCACTTTGAGAGGAGCTCAACAAGGCAGAGAGGGACGAGCTTATAAACCGGTGTGAGCGCCCTTCGGTTGGCGAGGTGGGACTAAACTCTGACCGCTACTAGGACCAACCCTTTAGTCCCGGTTTGTGGTATGAACCGGGACTAAAGGGTGAGCCTCTGGTCCCGGTTCAAGCCACCAACCGGGACCAATGGTGGTGGGCCAGGAGCGAGGCCCATTGGTCCCGGTTTGTCCCACCAACCGGGACAAAAAAAACCGGGACCAAAGGGGCCTGAAGAACCGGGACCAATGCCCCCACGAGGCCCGGCAGGCCCCTGGCCGCATGAACCGGGACCAATGCTCACATTAGTCCCGATTCGTGACTGAACCGGGACTAATGTGAATATTGCCCTGTGACCAAAGCCCAGTTTTCTACTAGTGGAGGGCAATACATGAGAGTCCTTGGAGGACAAGTAAACGAGTTGTACTCGTACGCGTTGGTACCAATGCAAAGGCCCACACCGTATGTACTACGTCTAGTCCAATACGGTACTAGAATTTGGATCACAATTTAACAATCTCCACCTTGAGCCAAATTCCCTCCAGTAGTCGAAGAAAGTGAATAACTCCATCCAAATCAGCATAAACAGCTTGTGCGTCAAAGTCCATAGGACTAGTGAGAAATACCAACTAAGCCTGAGCAAAGCTCAAACTTATTGGTCGGAACTGGCTTTGTCATCATATCCGCAGGATTATCATGAGTACTTATCTTGCATACCTTCAAATTGCCTTCAGCAACAACATCTCGAATATAATGAAATCTAACATCAATGTGCTTTGTCCTCTCATGATACATTGGATTCTTTGTAAGGTATATGGCACTTTGACTGTCAGAAAATATGTTAGGGCAAGATGAATCTCCACAAAGCTCAGTGTACAAACCTCTCAACCAGATAGCTTCTTTGCATGCCTCAGAAATAGCCATATACTCGGCATCAGTAGTGGAACAAGCCACAATAGACTGCAAAGTTGCTCTCCAACTCACAGCACAACCACCAATGGTGAAAACATAACCTGTGAGTGATCTTCTCTTATCCAAATCACTAGCAAAATCAGAATTAACAAAACCAACAAGTCCATCTCCAGTTTTCCCAAACTGTAAATAAGCATTAGAAGTACCTCACAGGTATCTGAAAATCCACTGAACTGCTTTCCAATGCTCTTTTCCAGGATTAGCCATGTATCTACTGACAACACTCAATGCATATGATAAATCCAGACGAGAACAAACCATGGCATACATAAGTGAACCAACTGCACTCGAATAGGGAACTCTAGACATGTACTCAATATCTGCATCTGACTTAGGACATAAAGCTGATGATAACTTGAAGTGTGCAGCTAACGGAGTACTTACTGGCTTGGCATTATGCATATTAAAGCGACGAAGAACTTTATCAATATATCCCTTCTGACTTAGATATACTTTTCCAGATGGTTTATCTCTAGATATTTCCATGCCAAGTATTTTCTTTGCTGCACCCAAATCCTTCATCTCAAATTCATTACTCAATTGCTTCATTAGTTCATTAATCTCTGACATACTCGTTGCAGCAATTAGCATATCATCAACATAAAGGAGCAAATAAATAGTTGAACCATTAACAGTTTTCAAATAAACACAACTATCATAATTAGACCTTTTGAAACCTTGAGAGAGCATAAAGGTGTCAAATCTCTTGTACCACTGTCTAGGGGATTGCTTCAATCCATAAAGAGATTTCTTTAACTTACAGACAAACTTTTATTTTCCAGGAATAACAAGACCTTCAGGTTGTTCCATATAAATATCCTCTTCTAATTCTCCATGTAAAAATGCAGTTTTAACATCCAATTGTTCAAGCTCAAGATCATGCATGGCAACAATACTGAGTAAAGTGCGAATAGAGCTATGCTTCACAACAAGAGAAAAGACTTCGTTATAGTCAATACTTGAAATCTGACTGTAACCTTTAGCAACTAACCTTGCTTTATATCTTGTCCCATCATTAGGAGAAATACCTTCTTTCCTCTTGAAAACCCACTTGCAACGAATAGGTTTTTTCTCTCTAGGTAATTTTACTAAATCCCAAGTGCCATTCTTTTCAAGTGATTCCATCTCATCATGCATAGCGGTCATCCACTTATTACTATCACTAGAAATAATAGCCTCGGAATATGAAGAAGGCTCAACATTACCTTCAATTTCTTCTGCAACAGATAAAGCAAAAGAAACAATATTGCACTCTTCAGTTAACCTGTCAGGTTTAGTAGTACCCCGCCTAACTCTGTCACGTGCAAGATTCCAACTGGGTGGAACAATAGGCTGATTTGGAGTGGGAGTGACATTATCATCATTAACGACGGGTTCATCATGTGCATCAACAATTTCATTACCAGATGTATCACCTGAATCAATAACATGCTCCACCTGAACAGTAGGCTCCTGAACAATAGACTGTTGTTCACTCTCAACGGGAACATTAGTAGATGAAACATCATGTAACATAGCAGATTCATTAAAGATAACATTTCTGCTAATAACAACCTTCTGGGTTTCAGGATCCCACAATTTAAAACCTTTAACACCAGACTTATAACCAAGAAAGATGCACTTAACAGCCCTAGGATCCAACTTTCCATTATCAACATGAGCATAAGCAGTGCAACTAAAAACTCTCAACTGTGAATAATCAGCAGGTGAACCATACCATACCTCAATTGGAGTTTTCTTATTAAGAGCAATAGATGGTGAACGGTTAATAAAATAACAAGCAGTGGAAGCGGCCTCAGCCCAAAAACGCCTATGCAAACCTGCATTGGACAACATGCAACGGGCTCTGGAAATAATGGTCCTGTTCATGCGCTCAGCAACACCGTTTTGTTGAGGGGTATAAGGAACGGTGTAGTGTCTGACAATGCCTTCAGACTTGCAATAATTCTTAAATTGCTTAGAACATAATTCCATACCATTATCAGTGCGAAGTATCTTTACCTTCTTTTCAGTATGTCTCTCAATCATAATCTTCCACTCCTTAAAAGCTGAGAATGCTTCATATTTATGATTCAAGAAATAAGGCCAAACTTTTCTCGAATAATCATCAATTATAGTCAGCATGTAACTAGCACCACCTAGTGACTTTCTGCGAGATGTTCCCCATAAATCAGAATGAACATAATCAAGAATACCTTCAGTTGTATGAACCGAAGTGTTGAACTTCACCCTCTTGTGTTTGCTGAAGATACAATGCTCACAAAATTTCAATTTACCAGTTTCATATCCATCAAGAAGACCTCTCTTATTTAACTCTGCTAAACCAAGTTCACTCATATGTCCAAGACGCATATGCCAAAGGTTAGCAGCATCACAATCAGAATTCTTTGAAATAACTGGAGTAGCGTTACCTGAAACGGTAGAACCTCGAAGGTAATAAAGACCATTGGTCGAACTCAAATCACCTTTCATCACAATAAGGGAACCTTTGGT
Source organism: Triticum aestivum (assembly GCF_018294505.1). Classification (NCBI taxonomy): domain Eukaryota; kingdom Viridiplantae; phylum Streptophyta; class Magnoliopsida; order Poales; family Poaceae; genus Triticum; species Triticum aestivum. The sequence goes on along the minus strand of NC_057802.1, from coordinate 578,900,487 downwards.
GACTTTCAAAACACTATCTCCACCTGAATACTTGTATCCCTTTGCATCAAGGGCACTCATAGAAATAAGATTTCTCTTCATCTTCGGAATATACCGAACATCTGTCAAAGTTCTGATTATGTCATCAAACATCTTGATTCGAATAGAACCTATGCCTTCAATCTTGCAAGGTGAATTATCAAAACCCAAAACGGAACCAGCAGAAGTAGTGGAATCAAAAGTATTAAACCTATCTCTATGTGGACACATATGAAAAATGCATGCAGTGTCAAGTACCCATTCATCATTGGTCTCAGCACATCCAGCAATAACGACAAGAGCATCATCGGAACTATCGTCACGAGCAACGTTAGCAGAATTTTCACTTTGTTTGTTACCTTTTCTCTACTTTTGCCTCTGTTTCCATTATTGGAGTTCTTCTCCTTTGTCCTGCCACGAACAGATAATCCCTCGGCTTGGGATGAACTTGAACCATCATGAGGCACCATTAATTTCATCTTCTCCTTTGAGTTCAAAGCTTCATAAACTTCATTAAGTGTGAGAGTATCACGACTGTATAATATGGTGTCTCTAAAATTGGTATAAGAACTTGGCAGGGAACAAAGTAACATTAAAGCAGTATCTTCCTCTTCATACTTAACCTCCATTGCAGCTAGATCAGATATGATCTCTTTAAATTCTGAAATATGATTCAAAACATTACCTCCCTCGGGTAACCTGTGCAGGAATAATTTTTGCTTCAGATGCATCTTGCTGGTGAGATCTTTAGTCATGCAAATCCCTTCCAGCTTTAACCATAGAGCGGCGGCAGTTTTCTCGCTCAAAACTTCTTGCAAAATATTATTATGCAAATGGAGTTGAATTTGTGACAAAGCCTTACAATCAATTCTTTTCTCCTCATCAGTCCAGTCCTGAATTCTGTTCTTTCCAAAACTATCCAGTGCTTCATCATAGTCAGACTGTGCCAACAACGCCCGCATCTTGATTTGCCATAGGGTAAACCTTGTGTCACGGTCCAGCAGCGGAAGATCGTACTTCATGGATGCCATGAGTCGATAAAACTGTGTACACAAAGTAGTACAAGCCGATAGAAAAATTCTTGATAGAATTAATGTTGCGGGGCAAAGAACTAGAGAGATAGCACCTGGTAGTCGCTGGTGGCCGTAGCAATTGAAAAACTGTAGAAAAAAGAAAATCTGGACTTCTGAATCAGCTTGGCCTCGTGAGTAGTAGTACTCAACTAGTACTAGCAGGTCACGTGGAGTAGTACTAGTACTTTGACTGCTCTGTGTTGATCCGGTCTTCACGTCACGATCGGAAGCAGCCTCAGGTTGCGCGCGGCAGCAGCGGAACTCGGATCGATGTGCGTGCTTGGGGACTTCAGCTTGTACGCAGCAGCAACAACTAGCGGATCGGACAAGACGGCTGCAACTTAGAGCGATTTATACGCGTGCGTACGGACAGAGATTCTGTCGGTCTCGGCTTCCTGAGGCGGCACGCTGAAAATTGATCCGGCTTCGAATTGACGGATCGCCTGAGACGCGTGCGGCTGCGCACACGTCGGAACCCTAATCTCCTGTCTCAAACTCGTATGTAAAACTTGACTCTGTATACCACTTGTTAGATAATAACGAGAAATAAATAAGACAAAGAGACATGGAGATTTAACTTGGAAACTCTTGCGGGAGAAAACCATGGACACACAAAGGCGCAATCACTATGAGGAGGAGTATTACAAGCACGAGACGACAGACCGTCTGAGGTGCGACTACATGGGGTATATAAGAGGGCAATACATGAGAGTCCATGGAGGACAAGTAAACGAGTTGTACTCATACGCGTCGGTACCAACGCAAAGGCCCACACCGTATATACTACGTCTAGTCCAATACGGTATTAGAATTTGGATCACAATTTAATAGTGCATCTGAAAGTCTAATAATTCGATTGAACATGCATTTTCAGGCAGGTTTAAACCAGTCGGAAACCAATAAGGCCGTGGTTGAGGTCTTGAGGAGGAAGAAAGCTTGGAGGGGCGAACGAAACGCAGTGGTTGGGGACGGACGCTGTTGCCGGGTTCGCTGTATGAGCAGAAGGAAGAGGAAAGCCGGCAGTTCCCATTTAACTCCTACATAGGCATCTAGTTTTTTATTCATGTTTGACATGAACCCACAGGCGTCAAATGGTTTTTTTTAGAAGGCAGGCGTCAAAATAGTTGGCGCAACGCCTGCAGGGCAGGCGCTTTCTCCCGAGCCGGCCCAGTTAGCGTTGTGTGAGGATCATCAGCTTTTTGTGTTGATTTATGTCACCCCATGACCCAGCATGTATAATTTGATTAGGGTCGCCACTTGTGGCTCATTTCACCCCATGACCTAGCATGTATATCTCTCCAAATGTCCAAATGAATCAACAAAGTTTTGGCTCCCCTAAAATAAAAATAAATCAAGTTTTTGTATTGATTTTTTATCTCGGTTTCTTTTTTTTTGTTTTTCGGTATCAAGGATAATTATTTTCCTTTCGATTACGTACCAGTTTTTATCCATGAACATCTTTAAAATATAAGCTAGCTTTTATTCAAATATACGGTGAACATCCTTTTAAATGTAAGCTATTTTTTATTCAAATATATTCCTCAGTATATTTTAAACATTTTCTAGTAAGCAGTGAACATTTTACAAACATAGACTGAACTTTTTTACAACACACAGAGTACATTTTTTCAAATAAATAGTAACGTTTTTCCTATATTTATGTTAGTTTTCATAATATATTTATTCTTTAAATACTTTTACTCATTTTAACTGATTTATAAACATATATTTTCTTCATAAATAGAAAAACATAAATGGGATGCTCCACTTCCAGACCATATAGGCTGGTGTAGGGGTCTTGGGCCGCGGCAACTATATATCACCTTCAGCGAGACCGTAGGATGTCTCGCTTAAGCGGCTACAGCAGTTGGCCGGGCCAATTTGTGCACAGTTAAGAAGAAGAAAAAAGGGAGAACGAGGGATACTGGAGCTGGCAGCGAGCCCGGCAGCCCGCCAACTGTTTGTGTTAACTAGTGGGGGCGCGACCGTGTACAGTGCAATTTGCAAACGCCTGCAGCAGTCCAAACTGGTCTATGTTATTCCTTCCTGGTCTTCTTGTTTTTCGAAAGGTCAAAAAAATCAGTGCTGCGACAGGGATTCGAATTCCAAACCCTTTCGCAGGGAGCGCTCAGGGCTAACCACCAGGTTATACACCCGCACATGTTGACTTAGTTCACTTCTCCTTTTTATTTCGTCCTTCAACTCGGTTTATTATTATAATTTTCCTTGATCTTTTTTGTTTTCTTTATTGCGCCATTTTTTAAAATTCGTGAACTATTACTTTAAGTTTGTGAATTTTTTTAAAAAATTGATGATTTTTTTTCAAATTCGATGAACTTTTTTGAAATTAAATGAACTTTTTGTGAAATTCGATGAACTTTTTTTAAAATTCCATGAACTTTTTTTCAAATTCTATTAACTTTTTCAAATATGATGAACTTTTTTAAAAAATTGATGAACTTTTTTCGAATTGGATGAACTTCTTTTCAAATTCGATGAACTTTTTTCGAATTTGATGAACTTTTTTCAAATTCGATGAATTGTTCTTCAAAATTGATGAACTTTTTAAATTTGTGAACTATTTTTCAGAATCGTTGAACTAGTTTTCAAATTCGTATTCTTTTCAAAATTTGATGAACTTTTTTCGAATTCTATGAACATTTTTTAAAATTGAACTTTTGTTATAAATCTATGATTTTCTTTTTCATTTTTATGTTTTATTTTTTGAAATGATTTATATGGTACAGAAATTATGTTCATGCTGTTTTTTAGGGGTATTGATGTTAATGCTGTAATAGGAGGAGTATTAAATAGCTTGGTTTTTTATTGTAGATAGCAACGTGTTCCTATTGCAGTGGTTTGCTGCGCTGTTTCTTTCGGCCGCGTACACTTGTTCGTTGGTTCGAATCCCACAACCTACAAATATTTTTCTACCACGATCGTTTTTAGAGGAGGCTGTTGGGCCGGCCCGCTAGGCGACCCACGTGAGCGCCGCAAACACTAAGGGCGTGTTTGGTTGCCCGCATCGAGCCCAACCAGGCCCGCGCGGGAAGGGGCGGTCCTGTTTGGTTGCCTGGTTTTCCTGTTGGGCCTGCATCGCACGCTCCTCAAAGCAGCCCAGAGCCTGGCTCGCTGGAAACCCTCGGATCGGCAGTTTCTCGCGAGCCAGGCTGAGTGCGGCGCGAGGTCGCACGGGCGGGAGCGAGGCGCGGGCGAGGGGGATGGCAGGAGATGGAAATCTGGCGTGCCGTCCCGGCGCCAAATTAGCCTCACCCCCCTTTCAGTCGCTCACCAATAGCCACTGCCCTCATTTCTTCCCTGCTGCCTCACCACCGGCGGCGGCTGCGATTTCAGATCTGCGCTATAGGCGGCGACGGCGGCGGAAGAGGCGGCGGTGTTTGCAGTGGATCTGGTGCTCCCCTTGTTGTTGGCCACCGTCTGGTCGACCTACTCTGTGACATGGCTCCTCCTACGCCGTCCTCGTCTCCGATGCCGGTAAGCAGCACCCCCTCCCCCTTTGTTAGCTCAGTGGTTAGGCCTTTAAGCTAGGTGTAGGATCGATTTCCCACTGAACGAACCGTCGATGTCGACTAGGTTATGGACGCACGGATGAGGCTGATAATCCAGGCAGCAGCACTGATTACTGTGATTCAGGCATGGGTCATGTTCATGCACCAGAGAGCTGTTCGTCATGCTGGGAGACCGTTGATCCGCTATGGTCCATTGTTTTCCCGGGAACAGGAGAGGATCCAAAATCTGAACTACATCTACAACTGCAATGACGTCGAGGCTCTGTGGATGCTTAGAATGAAAAGAGCACCATTTGCCAGGCTTGTCGAGACCTTCAGGAGCAGGGGCCTGTTACAAGATAGCATCAACACCAGTACCGAAGAGCAAGTGACCATGTTCCTCCATGTTGTTGGCCATAACCAGAGGTTCAGGGTCATCCACAACACGTTCAGGAGATCAATGGAGACCATCTCTAGGTACTTCAAGCAGGTGCTTTTTGCTGTTGGGGAGCTTAGAGGAGAGATGATCAGGAGACCATCTGGCCAGACTCCACCCAAGATTCGCGGAAGCCCAAGATGGTATCCATACTTCAAGGTGAGCATTGACAATATACACTTTTCATGGCTTGATATGCTTGTATTGTTCAAGTTCAGCACTAACACAGGCTAGTGATGCCATTTTCAGGACTGCATTGGGGCAATAGATGGTACTCATGTCACTGCCAGAGTTCCTAGGTCACAGTCTGCAGCATACAGGGGGAGGAAGCACTACACAAGCCAGAATGTGCTTGCTGTTGTTGACTTTGATCTGAAGTTCACATATGTGCTGGCTGGCTGGGAGGGGTCAGCGCATGATGCAAACATTCTTACTGACAGCATGAGTCGACCTGATGGGATCAACATCCCCGACGGCAAGTTCTACCTTGGAGACACTAGTAGAAAACGAAGCTTTATCACCGGTTCGTAAGGGCCTTTAGTGCCGGTTCTGCAACCGGCACTAAAGAGTGGAGACTAAAGCCCCCCCCCCCTTAGTACCGGTTCGGCACGAACCGCCACTAAAGGCCAACCACGTGGCGTGAGCTCGCGCTGTGGTATGGGGGACCTTTAATACCGGTTGGTGTTACCAACCGGTACTAAAGGTTTTTAAAAAAAACTGAAAATTTTGGAAAAAAAAATTGAATTTTTTTCGATTTTCAATTTTCTGAATTATTTTATGATTTAGTCTCTAATCACCACTCTTAACTACTCAAGTGTGGATCACTCATTCCAAATCGTCTAACTTCCCGGCCGGTCACCCATCCTCTCACTCCCCCAGCCTGAGCACGCTTAACTTCGGAGTTCTATTCCCTTTACTTTCCAAGTCTGCACTTGTTATTTTCCTGACAAATGTAAGCTGACAATCCTATTAACCCTCGGCAGTTTAGCTTGAGCATTAGGTCACACGTTTCACCGTTTGAGTTTGAAACTATTATTCTAAAAAACAGTAATTATTTAGTAACACTAATATTTTTTGAATAAGTTTGAGCACAATTTGACCATAGTTTGACCAGATTTGACCAAAATTCAAAAAATTGAAATAATTATTTAGTAACACTAATATTCTTGAATAATTATGTAGTAACATTAATATTTCTTGAATAAGTAGTTTGACCATAGTTTGACCAGATTTAACCAAAAAAACTGAAATTTGAGCATATCTTTTTTTCCTTTTGGAATTTGAGGATTCTAAAAAATTGCAAACATGCCATAGGCCGTCAAAATCGTATGCGGATTTTCGTGCTGAATTTTTTATATATTATACTTTTTTTATGACATCGTATGCAAAAGTTATAGCCGTTTTACATTTTTCCTACACTTTTTGCAAAACATGTCCAAATTGAAGTTTTCAAATTTTCCAAACTAGTAGATGTAGTAATATAACTACCTCTCGAAGGATTTTATTTTTTGAAGTTTTTATCATTTTCTTTTGATTTTCCAAAACTGAAATGGCGATACACGTGGGGGGGTAGAGTTTGAAAATTGCCTTATAGTCCCGGTTTATGTCTCCAACCGGGACTATAGGTCAGACCCCTTTAGTCCCGGTTCATGGCACGAACCGGTACTAAAGGTTAGCCCTTTAGTATCGGTTTGTGCCACGAACCGGTACTAAAGGTGATCATGGGGCCCCGGCCCTGACGCCAGCCTGCCACCACCCCTTTAGTACCGGTTCGTGGCACGAACCGGTACTAAAGGTTCAACACAAATCGGCATTAATGCATAGCCGTTCGAACCGGCACTAATGGTACCATTAGTACCGGGCCAAAATCAAACCGGGACTAATGTGTCTCACATTAGGTCCTTTTTCTACTAGTGAGATGCTGGCTATGCATGTCGGCCGGGTATTCTTCCACCCTTCAGGAAAACAAGGTACCATCTCAACGAGTTCTCTGGTAGGAACTTTCCTAGGACTGCACAGGAGCTGTTTAATCTCAAACACTCCAGCCTTAGAGTAACTGTTGAGAGGGCATTTGGAGCTCTGAAGAATAGGTTTAAGATCCTGGATCAGAAGCCATTCCACCCATACTCCACTCAAGTTAAGCTAGTTCTTGCTTGTTGCATTCTGCATAACTGGATCCTCCAGTGGGGCTTTGATTAACACGTGCCTGAGGAGGAAGAGGTCGAGCCTGACGATGTTGTTAGCTCTGGCCATGGTGTGGAGGCATTTGGCAATGACGCTTGTAAGAACAAAAGGTTGGAGTGGGCAGAGGCAATGTGGCTTAACAGAGGTCAGTGCAGGATTTGAAGAAGAGGAAGAAGAAACAGCAGCAGCAGAAGCAGAGAAGAAGAGGAAGAAGCAGCAGCAGCAGAAGCAGAAGAGGAAGATGAAGCAGCAACACCGATGAACTATCCCCTATTTAGCCAATGGCTCTTAATAATTTGATCTGTCATTTGATTGTAGTTAGGATGAACTGTCATTTGTTTAACTAGCTGGCACTATGTTCAGATTGTGTGTGGTAAGGTCACCACTAGTTAGAAGTGGTGACAACACCTTATGCAGGTTCCAACCAAACACCATGTCATATGTGCATCTAATGCGATGCGGGCAACCAAACGCTGGGTTAAAAATGGTTGTCTCATGCAACTAGGGGCATGCAGGCAACCAAACCATGTGCATCTGGGGTTTTTTGGCCTGCATCCCCTCAAACCGGCTCAATAGAGCCAGGCTTGCCGGGCCAAGCTGAATCGGCAATGTAACCAAACACGCCCTAAGCGGCGCAGAAGTGCGCCGAACAGGACCTCCCGACGCGACCTACTTGAAGCAAGTCAAGCCAGTTTTCTCCGGATTATTTTTTATCGGAAAAGCTATTTTCCGGACGGCAGGAATTCTGCAATAGATCCGCACGCATCCGATGTCGTTCGTTTCAGATCTTGCGGCCGTGATTTCAGGGCGGTTTTTTTGGATCAAATAGATCGTGTGGGCGCATTTTTCTCGACCCGGGGCGATTATTTCGACGTATTGTTGGATCTTACGCGGCAGCTATTTTAGAAAGTTTTTTGGGGGGTCGATTTTAGAATGTTTTATTAGTGGGAAAGGAAATAGTGGCCTGATTTCCGGATTGTGATCACATGAGCAATTTTAGGAAGTTTTTCTAGTGCGACTTCAGGTTGACTTTTTAAGCAGAAAATAGCGAAAAAATTACTTGTACCAAGAATCGAACTCCAACCATCTACTTGTGTGTTCAGCAAGCTAACCAATCCAGGTACTATTACTTCTTGTTGTGAGTTAAAGTCAAAACTTGTTTTAATCTGTTGCTTTGTACTAATACCTAGACATTGACGAACATTTGCTCTATTAAAAGACTAACTAGCCTATGCACCGTGGCCTAATAACTGACATTCAAATACCAAACACTACGGTAACTCTGATATGAGGAAAAAATATACTACCGAACTTTTATGTAAATAGCATGATAATATAGGCTTCCCGACCTGATAACTTAGGTACAAACAACACGATAACTTTGCCTCGTGACTTTTTCGTTGAAAACAAATCATCGATAACTTTTGTGTAAATAGCATGATAATATAGGTTTCCGGACCTGATAACTTAGGTACAAACATGATGATAATTTTGAACCCGGGAAAAAAGATGTTAAAAAACATGCCACCAATAATTTTTGTGTAAATGACATGATAATATTGGCTCCCGGACATGCTAACTTAGGTACAAACACCACGATAACTTTGCCCCGGAAAAAAAGTTGTTGAAAATATACCACCGATAACTTATGTGTAAATAGCATGGTAATACACGCACGTGGGCCTAATCACTTGGGTACAAACACCACGATAACTTTGACCCGTGGAATTTTTTTGGTTGAAAACATACCTCTGACAACTTCTGTGTAAATAGCATGGTAATATACACATCGTGGACCTGATAACTTAGGGACAAAACACCGTGTTAACTTTGACCTAGGAAAAAAGTTGTTGAAAACATATCACCTATAACTTATGTGTAAATAGAATGGTAATACACACACCTGACCTGATCACTTAGGTACAAACACCACAATAACTT
>NC_057802.1:578881653-578891004 GCF_018294505.1 Triticum aestivum | reverse complement strand
ACTTCTGTGTAAATAACATGATAATATACGCGTCGCACACCTGATAACTTAGGGACAAAACACCGTGGTAACTTTGACCTAGGAAAAAAGTTGTTGGAAACATACCCCCAAATAATATCTATGTATATAGAATGGTAGTATACGCATAGCAGAGCCGATAATTTACTTAGCCCAAACATGATAACTTTTGACCGAGAAAAAAATCCTCAGAACATACTAGCATGATCTAGTTTCAACTAACATGACATCTAGTTTTAAAGGTCTTGCCAAGGCGGATTTTTTTTTATGAAAATGAATTTTGAATCGGGCAGATGGTTTGAGTTACAAAACATTTCAAAGTTTTGAAATAGGGAGAATCTATGATGACATTAGGTTTTCTACCCCGTGTAACATATGAAAAGATGCCCTCAGTAACATATGTGTAAATAGCATGGTAAATTACACATCGCGGAGCTGATAACTCATGTAGGAATATCATGGTAACCATTTTGACCCTCGGGAAAAGGTTGTTGAAAATATATCCCGGTAAGTTTTATGTAAATAGCACTTTTTTACGCATTACAAACCTGATAACTTATGCACAAGCCCCGTGATAATTTTGACTCAGTTTTTTTTATTAAAAATGTACCACCGATAACTCTTGTGTAAATAGCACGATAATTTACACGCCACACACCTGATAACTTATATATGAACACCCCGATAACTATTGTTTCAGTTAAAATAAGTGTAGAAACATCCCCCGATAAGTTTTAGATAACTAGTATAATATGAGGGTCACAGAGACATCATGTATCCGTCCGCAAAAATTGTGCAATACAGAAATCCAAGGAAAAAGCTGGAGAAGCATGTTTCCTGTACTATTATGCATAGTAAACAAATGTCCAAAAATTGGTTAGTTTATTATTTGATTTGGTCCGACCGTTCAATTTAGTTGTGATGCGAATTTCTCTTTCAAACATGTACTCGAATTCTATAAGGAGACATATATGCTGAAACTTGTCTGACGTTATACGTAGTAGTAAAATACAAGCTAACGCATTACGACATCAAGATGAGAGCTTAGCGCGGGTGGTTGTGTAGTTAGGGATAGAAGCCCGAGGTCTTGTGTCGACTCCGTTTGCTTTTTGACACTTTTTTGCGTAATAAAAAAGCTGCGATGCGGGGGAGAATCGAAAGAAATCGCTGTAGCGCGAGAAAAGTTCGGTTGTTCGGATCTGTTGCTTAGGAGCCTAACGTTCGGAAGTTAGCACTGTCTTTTTTTATTTTTTTATTTTCTTTACTATTTTTTCTCATTTTTCTTCACCAGTTTTTTCGTTCTTTTTTCATTTGTTTACTTTTTCATTTTCTTTTTATCTTTGGTTTATTTTTGTTTCTTCTTTAGTTTTCATGCCTACACTTTTTATATGTCAACAACAATTTACTAATATACATTTAACATTTTTCAATACAAATTTAATATTTTAAAATATATGGACTCCATCAGGCCTAAGCTTTTAGCTTGGATACATAGCCTTCCTTAGACTTGTTTAGTTCTTGTAGGTAAGTTTGTATATATTTTCCCTCTCTTGTAATTAGTAGTTTTTTTTGTACTTTGAACTTTGAGACTGGGGCTGTGGGGTTTTTGCCTCACAGTAAATAGTAAAAAAAACTTAAAAATGCTTGATTAAGATTTTTTTTAATGCTATACTAAAAAAATATAACACATGGTAAACATTTTTATACACATTTAATTTTTCTAAATACTTGATTAACATTTTTGAAATACTTGTTCAACATTTTCCTAAATGCTTGATTAACATTTTTGTATAAAGATTATAGAAAATCATCATTTTTTTACTACATGGTCAACAGCTTTATACACATTTGACATTTACCAAATGCTTGATCAACCTTTTAGGAATACTTGTTCAATATTTTTTTCAAATACTTGACTAAAAAATTTATATACATGATAAAAAAATTAACATTTTTTAGTACATGATCAGCATTTTTCTACACATTTAACATTTTTCAAATGCTTGATCACCATTTTTATATACTTATTCAGAAAAAATTCAAATGCTTGATTAAAATTTTTAAAGTATAAAAAAAATTTGGGGGCATATTTTTAAAGTATAAACAAAATTTTAAAAATAAAGGAAAAACGAAACAGAAAACGTGGAAAAACAGAAGAAGAAAAAAAGAAGGCTGTGGCCTCCCGCGCTCCTGGGCCGGCCCATCCTGGTCTTTCCTACAGCGAGGGTTCCTACCTCTCGCGAAGGCGGGACATAGGGGTGCCCGTCTTGGGCAAGTGTTTATGGAAACGGATTTTGTCTGGGCCACCCTTTGGTCCACCCAAAATAAGGTCGACTGCGTCATTTAGCCCCTAGAGTTTTTAGTGGGTTTAATTTTGGTTTACTTAATTGTCTTTCTTTTCTTTTTCTCAAAAAAATATTGTCTTTTTTTTTACAATGTGACACATGTGGTAAGCAAATCAAACAATTTACCACCTGACACGTGTGGTAACCAATCAAAACTACTTTAAAAAATTGTGTAAATTTTTCGAGATGAAAGCTAGAGGATTTTGACACGTGTGGTAACCAATCAAAATTGGAGGAAATTATTTTCTGAGATGTAAGCTAGAGGATTTTGACTTGTGTAGAAGCGTTCCGTAATCTTGCCATTGCCTCGGATAGCTTGCGTGTAGCTCACAACATCAAGCAATCGCAGCATGCACATACATATCGGCCTGCAGAAAACGGCGAGCGAATGAAGAACATACTCCCTCTGCTAAGACAAGAATTTTGAGACGGAGGTAATACATTTTGCCATTTAAGCTAGTATATGTTACTTGAACGCAAGTTGGTGCATGCTAGGGCCGGAAAGAACACGGCCATGACATACTACGGGAAAAGAGAGTCACAAAAACAGTACTACGCATGATATGACCCGGCGAGCGCACTGCCTGGGAAAAAGACAATGCAACTAAGGCAGGACAAAATACTCCCTCCGTTCCAGAATATAAGGTGTATTGGTTTCCGTGCAAGTCAACCATTTGAAAGTTTGACCAAGATTATAGAACAAAATAGAAACATCTGCAATACCTAATAGATAAAATATGAAACTACCTTTCATGATTGATCAAGTGATATAAACTTTATATTGTGAATATTGATATATTTTTCTAAAAACTTGGTCAAACTTGCACTCGTTTGACTTTTGAAAAAACAAATACACTTTATATAAAGGAACGGAGGGATAACTGAAATACTTCAAAATTATCGCCTGGATGCCACACGGAAATTCTAGACACAAAGAGAAGAAAACATGAGGCAAGACATCATGCTTGTCAAAATTTATATGCAATACCCACCTCATAGGAAGCTTGGTGGGCAGCACCAGTATTTTCCTATTAAAATAATCAGTACTTCAAAATTCCAACCATTTTCCTTTGTTCCAAAGCGAAGAGAAAAAAAGGCAGCAGCAAACCAATTGCCAAACAATAAATACAGAAAACAAGAAATGCAACGGGCAGAACAATTGCCAAACAAGAGACAAGCAGCTAACCAATTGCCAAACAAGACATAGGAGAAGATATTTTTATTGAGCCAGAACGGGGAGACATCTCTGCACAAGACCCGATTTCATATATATATTATATGAATTATAGATATCAAACAATGTCCCTTTTTACATTTGCACAGAGGGCCAAGCTGTATCACCATGTCTCTCTGATCCACCACCCCCTCCCTATATGGTACCTCCTCCCCCTCCACCTTGTTGCTGTCTATTCGACGAATGCACCGCGGCCATAAGCGCAGCCCCGGTCCCCGGCCCATCCACCATCACCCGCAGCGTCACCGTCCGCGCCACCTCCTCGCCCAGGATCTCCACCAGGGCTTCGTCCAGGTACTCCTTGAACACCGGGTACTCCTGGTACAGGCTGCCCTCGATTGCGACCACCGTCTCCTTGGGCTGCTCTCTCATTCTTCCGCTCGAGGAGGCCGCGCTGGCGCTCCCGTCTCGGCCCAGCTTTTTCAGTATGCCCACGATGCCAGCAGCGGCGAGACGGGCAGCTCTGTGGGTCACGATGTCGCAGATTTTGACCACCAGCCTCCGGGTCTTCAGAGGGGCATTGGGGATCTGGAATGGGAACAGTCAAAAGATGAGGAGAGAGTCGCATGCCTTGGAAAAATACAGGACTGCTGTTAGAGCAGCTGCATGGGATTTATACACAAGGTGCAGCGGGGAAAAGCTTACCTTCAGGTGTTCTTGCAGTATCCTTCTGACTTCGCTCAGATCTTGTGAATCGTCCTCGCAAATTGCTGCCAGATATGGTGTGCTGGAACACACAGTAAGATGAGATAAATGCCACTATTCAAAATTAAAATACTGAATTAAAAATGCAGCTTAATATCCAGAGTCTCGGTTAAGCAGATAAGCAACAATGTAACACGGGAGAAATATTCCAAGAAATATTCAGCTAATTGTAACACAGACTATTGGGTCGAAACTGGTAATGGTAAGTGCTGACAAGCTACAAAACCAGGTAATCCTATAACATTGATATGGAGAAATATTCAACTGATATTAAGCAAACATTTCATGCATGGTTTATAAGGCAGTAAAGCAACCTAAAGCGAGCACCACCCGCTCTGACGCTTAAGCAACGCCTAAGAGACTAAAGCAGGCATATTTCTAAGGCGCTGCCACGGCGCCTTACCGCTTAAGCGTCTGAAGCAGGACAAGGATTTCGTGTGTGGAAATACTACCTCAAAATAAAAGGGGTTGACAGACTTTCGGCACCATCACCAAAAATGTCTGATTCTTGGGCCATTCTTTGGAGTACCAGTCTTGCAATTTCCCCAAGGTAAATACCTGAGATCATTTTCTCAAAGCCCTGTATCACAGACAAGCAAGTTACATTGTATTAACAACACTACAAAGATGCAATAAGATTGAACTTTGCATAGCCTACTTACCTGATCATTGCGATTTTGTGTCTCGTCGTCCAAAGAGATGTCATAAGGAGTTCTTGGCAAATGTGATGACCAGAAATTTCCCCATTCCATGTTAACTACCTGGTGCATAGAATGCTTTGTTGTAAGAGACTTGTGTTTCAGTTTATACAATAAACTATGTATAAGCCAATTACAGATAAAGCAGAAAAATAACATACCATTCCTCCAGAGTTTGTAGGAAGACCCTGGGACTTGATAATTGCATCAATGCGTTCGATATAGCAAGCGTTGGTGCCAGCCCCAATGATCACAGCAGCCACTGTATCCTTGTAATAATAATGCCCTAGAGCTAATGTCCCCACAGTATCATTGACCTAAGTACAAAATTAATATAAAAGATTAATCATTTAAATGTGTGACAATGTACAGATATTTTCAGAAATACAAGAAGCATAACAGAATCCGTGCTAATACATGTAGCTTTGAGAATGAAAATATATGACAGCAATTTTTTTGCATAATTACTTTAATCCAATTAATATTTTGCCATCCTAAAATATAGAACTGTAAAAGGAAGGCATGGCATCGGGCAAAGATATTTTTGGATTTTAAAATGCTTCATTTGCATTTGAAAGTGTATCTAGACAAAAATTACATGTAATAGCACGGGTAGTGGGCACACAATAATCATAAACTCAGCAAGTCAGTTATCTGTGGTTTTCAGCTGAATGAAAGCACGAAAGTAACTAAGTATTAAGCCAACAAAAGTTGGGTAAGACCTACCAGTGCAGTAACTCGCATATTTGATCCACACCTAGCAAGCGCCTCATCTAAGCACTGAGAGACATCTTTCCCAACCTGAGGATCCATGGTTCACATGAGTTAGAAATGAACATTTCAAGAACAAGTAGACAAGTAAATATACACCAAAAGAAAACAACGTGTGATTCCGGAAGGATGAGAAATAAAGGGCTAATCATAGGTGTTGATACCAACAACCATTGGAAATTTACATGTGTAAGTAAACCCCCATTTTCCATACAGAACATACAGATATTAACCAGAATAATTTCATAAACTACTCAATCTCATCAAGACCATTTTAACAACTTTATCATCCTATTATAATCACTAGAGACATTTACCAATATTACAACTTCTTAAATGATGTAGGACTGGATGGATAACATGGAAAACAACATACAGGAAGGTATTATTCTGTGCGGGAAAAAAAACTTACTGTGTCTCCAACTGAAAACCCCTTAGTCCACCTAATTAATGACCCTGAAGAAACTGAATTCTGTCTAACAGGGAAAGAAAATGTAAACCCAAGTGGCTTTTGGGCATCTTTTCCATCTTCTCTTTCAACAAAATTCTTGAGTGTCAAGGCAACAAAGTTGAATAAATCCTGCAGTTGAATTAATCCTCAGAGACATGTACCAAATACATATCTTACAAACATAGAAATAATACATCAAGACAAGTACCTGACTTGTGCCCATCAACTCCTCAGGGATGGCATGAGTTTCAACCCTCTGATTAATAACGGCTGTAGATCCAACATCAATTTCAACCCTCAAGACTCTAAAGTCCATTCCTCCAAGATCAATGGCATAACATACACCTTCTTCATCCCTGTCAAAGTGCATTACCATAGAAGATTCAATGTGACTGTTGAATATGCAAAATGCAAAAGAGAAGGGGGCAGAAAAGCTATTGGCATTATGAATAATATCTCTCCATTGGTCATAGCATATTTAATAAATGAACCATTGCAACTTCGAACAGAGTGCCAGCAAAGAGAAGCTCTATTTGACGGGAAATAATCCAATTGCTGAACCATTCAGAAGAATAATAATTAAAACATAGTTTGTAGCTGTGTTTGGTTTACGAAGGATCGTAGAGAGAGAAGTGTTTGTGCAGCGCAAGCCATTCAATTCAGTAAAGGGAAATCAGACGTGCTTTACGCAATAAACCGATCATGCCACACCATCCCATGGACTAGGTCGTGCAGCTGGGACACGTCAAGTGCTAGCTAAACGCACGGAAATGAAAAACACAACAAAATCGTGTTCTCATGCATCAGAAAACAGAAAAAACGCTAACTGAAACAACCTAGCGTCTATGCTGCCATGGCAGAGAAAACAGCCTGGAGTGCCGCCATGGCTCAGTCATTCTGTTAACTGAATGAACCAACACGAATGAACTATCATCCCAACATCTAAGCATGCAGAGACACCTTCATAGCAGATGAAACAACCTTCATGGCATATGTGCATCATGTGTTAGCTGCCAGCACACCTGCTTACTGCTCACGCTCTGTGTCGACTGTTGTTACCAGACTAATGTGTAACAGTAGACTATTAGGCAAGATGCTACAGTTGGCTCATCAATGTCATAAAACGTGTTCAAATATTTACATGTCAGATTTGCAAACCAATATTGTACCATAGTTAATTAGTTATTCTGTTTCCAGAGAGGAGATGGGTGGGGGTTAATACACACTGCAGTGATTAAGGTCTGAACTAACAAAATGAAGAGGTTTTCCAGGTGTACAGTTGCTGTGTGGTCCAATGTGCAATTATACATAAAACATGAACATGCTTAAACAGGTCAACACACTGATACATGGTCACTAAAGAATAGTCAAAGAAAGAAAAAAAATAGATGTCCCACATTGATGTTTTAGATTGCTTCCCTATGAAGAAGTTTTATATATTTTCAAATATGATTTTGGTCAAATATTAGTCAATACTATATTGCTTCACATTTCATAGGACACACATCTAGCGAGGAAATACATACTAAAAGGTTTTATATATTCTCAAGTATGATTTTGGTCAAACATTAATTAATACTATCGCTTCACATTTCATAGCACTCTACATCTAACAAAGAAATACCTACCAAGAAGTTTCCCTGTGAAAGAGTTTTTATATTTTTTCATTTTCAAATATGACTTTGGTCAAATATTACTTCATACTATATGATATTGCTTCCCATTTGACAAGACACTACATCGAGCGAAGAAATACCTACTAAGCAGCCACACTGGCAATGATCAAGAAACATCAAAGAACTAAAATCCAAATGTATGACAGAAACAAAAGTACAAAAGGCCAACCAAAACCAATGTGGATCTGTCTGTTGTGCAGTTATAGGTTCTACCAGCAGGCCAAGCTGTTGCAAGTGCAACAATCCAATAAGCCACCGATCGCAATTACGCCAAGACAAGAACAAGTTTGGTGAACAGCTTAATGAACGACGGAGCTCGGTTTCTGTTTCGGCCTTCGCCGCACCACAATGCTTGGCCTCAAATCAGATGAACGAACCCCAGAACAGCACAGCCTTGGACCTTCCAACTCCATTACGTCTTCCTTCTACAGTAGAACACAGAGGAAGGGAAAAAAATCTAACAAAAAAGGATGTGATTCGACACACAATCGACAGGAGATATTCTCCCAACTAAGAGCGCGGCCTCCCAAGCAATGATTCTCATCTGACAGAGAGCGTCACCGGCCACATTGCGATTGTGGAATACAACCTGGCCTGTGAACCCAATGCCGGCCCGCCGGCCACTCTCAAGTGTTGGTAGATTCATGTACTAAAGATGCCCCTTTATGGTGGTCCGGGCAACAACCCCGCCCGCCATGAATGCAAGCTCAAAGCAACAGGGGGCAGTGCATGCCCCAGGCAGCAGCGTACGCACCCACATGCCAAATTCTTGGCATCTGGCATATTGATTAATTTCGCCCCAGAGCAGCATCAACGCCACGGCATAGCACAGCAGGCGGCATCATCAGGCAGGCATCAAAACTAAACGAATCCTTGCAAGAATGGCGATTGGAAACAGAGCTTGCAATCCAACGCAGAGACAAAGCAACAGATGGATGCCGTTCCAAGAAGTTGGAAGTGGCAGCATTGTGGACTGACGACGCAGTGGCGAGGAATTGAGAAGGCGGGTGGGCGGATGCGCGCGGCATTATGCGGAATCGAATAAAGAGTGGGCATTTCCTTTTCTTTATGAACACAATAAACATCAGGGGAAAAAGTAACGGCCCAGGTGCGTTTACTGTTGGGGGTGAATGAACGCGTCGGAAAGGCGGATGGGGTTGCGACCCGGATACGTTTGGCATTCCACAACAGGGCCAGACATGGCCGCCGAGCAGGAATCGCAAAAGGGGGGAAAACAAAACATGTGAAACCCATCCGACTTAGCAGCAGCGGTGTTCAGACCGACGGCCAGCCCATCCAGAGGATGGCTGGCAGTGGAAAACCGAACCAATGCATATCGCTCGGTCAGAACTCGACGGAGAAATCTCTGAAGTGGTGTGCGCTCGCGGCGGCGGCAGCTCGTCTCGCGTGAAAGAAAAGCGTGAACCACGGCGGAGGGAAGGGGCGAGAGCCC
>NC_057802.1:578878471-578881265 GCF_018294505.1 Triticum aestivum | reverse complement strand
ATGATCCAACCACCGGAGGGAGGGAGAAAGAAAGAAAGCGTTGGTTCAAACAGATAAAGATGGCACGAACCAAACCAAAGGCTTTACATGTTTCCTTTTTTCCGCTCCGCCGAAGAATCACACCGAGTTGTTGTTTAAAACCAAGATAAAAGCAGGGACCAAGAAACCCGAGAAAAGCAGCGCGAGGAATCGGCAGGAAGGAAGCGGGCAAAGGAAGAAAAAAATGC
This sequence comes from Triticum aestivum, assembly GCF_018294505.1. Lineage (NCBI taxonomy): Eukaryota > Viridiplantae > Streptophyta > Magnoliopsida > Poales > Poaceae > Triticum > Triticum aestivum. Next base: position 578,881,038 of record NC_057802.1, on the reverse strand, counting down.
GGCGGCGCCGGCCGGAGCAGCAGCAAGGGAGGGGAGGGGAGGGGAGGGGAAGGAGGGACCTTGGGGGCCGTACCCGTTGGGGAGCGCGTCGACCAAGGTGAGGAGCATCTTGAGCTTGCTTCCGCCGTCGGAGGCGAGCCCCGCGTGCATCTCGACGACCATGGCGTCCACCACCTGGCGCAGGCGCGCCGGCGGCGTGGCGCAGCCCTCCTCGAACTCCCGCAGCAGCGCCACCGCCCGCCGCCAGCGCGCCCTGGCCGCCACCCGCTGCGCCACCATCACCGCCGCGATCGCGCACGTCACCGCCGCGCACCCCGCCGCCACCCCGAACCCCGCCTTCCCCATCGCCGCCGCCGCCCCCTCCGCCGATCAAGCCGCCATCCTAACCCCTCTCCCTCCCCTACCAACTGCTGCTCCCGCCCGGCCACCGACCACGCCGGAGGGAATGGCGAGGGGGGAGGATGGAACAGGGCGGGCGGCGGGCGGCGGGGTGGGGAGTAGTCCGGTCCGGTCGGGTCCGGTCCGTAGTGGGGGTGGGGCAGCGAAGGGGAAAGGAGACGGGAGGCGAGAGAAAAATAGAAAATCAGGGGAGAAACGAAAGCCAAGAGCGTGGCTGCGGCCTGCGTCCGCTTTTATTTATGCCGGGGACAATCTTCCTATCCCACCCTCGGCCTTCCTCCATATTGCCAATCCGCCCTCCGTCCATGTGCGCTTCGGTTTCAATTTTTCGAAATCTTCTTTTTGCTGCCTCCCCTTCTCCGGTGGTTTGACCCGCCGCCTCCCCTCCCATCCCCGGTCCGTCGGGTTTGGGTTTAAAATAAAGCTGCGGATTTGCAGCCCTGATGGCTTTATTTTTTAGCCCCATCTCGTGGCATGGGTGGCCAAATTTTGTGACCATGGTTTTTCTTTCTATATATATTTCATTTCCATGTATCATGTGATCCACTTACGTTAATTAACTTGCCTTTTGCGTCACTTCCATATATCATCAATTCCATGATTTACGTACCATGCATGGCATCCTACATTAATTTGTTATTTTTTGGTATGTTTAGATTATTTTCTGTACGCATTTGATCGTGAATCGCATCACATCCCACATTCTTTGTTATTTTGGTAGGTTTATATTATTTCTTGTACACATCTGAGCATCAAGATAAAGCTGCGGATTTGCGGCCGGGACGGATGGCCTTTTTTATTACTCCATCTCATCCCATGGGTTGCACATTTGTGACTGTGGTTTTTCTTTCTTTTTCCTATCTTTGGAAATGCAATGGCTTCAACACATCACTCTCAAATCTTTGTCTCAATTAACATGCGGTGCTCGAAATAGCATGGTGCACCTCGTCAGCTCTAGAGAATGGATGTAGACATGTGGCAACCCAAAAGCTTAAATCCTTTTCTTAAAGTCAATCACCGAGGAGAGTTTCTCCGCTTGAGAACATTGCTCCGGACGAAAGAACTTGTTGTAACTTTTAACGTTCGTTGGTTTTGTTGATGATTAATCTCGATGTTACAGTGTGTTATCTCGGCAAAAAAGATTAAGTTTTTCATCTCTGTATGTTCCCTGGGAAAATGAATGAGAGCACAATCCAGCAACAAAACGACCCTTTGCTTACCTTATTTACAGCCGTGCAATTTTACATTTCAATCTGGCGACAAATTAAAACATACCGTTCTCATATATAGCGATGTGTGGTGTTAGGTGGCTTCGTAATTTTGGTAGGCAAAGTGTTTGGGCACAAATATAAAAATAATCACTAAATTGGCTTACGAATCTTCGAGATAATCACGAATAGTTGCCAAAAGCTGATGAATTTCAATCTTGCTGAAACATTGTGTGCCTAAGCAAAATGGTGTAGGCATTTGAAGATGCCAACCAAGGAGCCAAGTTTTAATATTCTTTTATTTAACGATGAGTATTTCTCCTATATTTTTGCCTACACGTGTTGTACTATGTTATCTACAAAGACATCGGTTCTAATAAATCATTGGCATGTCAAATATGATAAAAATATATAGTGTTTCTTCTATATTTGTGCAAAAGGTTAGGGTGTTTTTACATTTTATAAAATAATACAACGACATTATTGATGAGAAAATCCTAAACAAAAAGCTTACGCAAAACATTGATTTTTGTAAACAGAACAAAATAAAACTTAATAGCGCACGCCAGCTACTACCAACCCAAAAGAAAATCAATCATAAAAGGGCAACAAAGCAGCATCGCTCATTTGGCGATGACGTTGCATCCTTAACAATGCCAGAAAGCCATGAACCACGACAAAGCAACCTGGACGGTACATGACGCAACGACACAAAAGTGGCAGCTGCAACAATTACTGGCCTTGCCAGCAAGCCATGAACCACGACAAGGCAACCTGGACGGCATATGACACAATGACACAAAAGTGTCAGCTGCAACAATTACTGGCCTTGCCCGAAAAGGTGGCATGACATCCTCAACAATGCCAGCAAGCCATGAACCACAACAAAGTAACCTGAACGGTACATGACACAACAACGCAAAAGTGATAGCTGCAACAATTACTGGCCTTGCCCAAGAT